>NW_020799102.1:957461-1029131 GCF_003259725.1 Athene cunicularia
GGCCGGCGGCACCGCGACCCCCGCCGCGGACGAGCCCCGAAGAGCTCGGGCTGGAGACTGACCTGACGCGGCGGTCGGCGGGGGAAGGAAGCGGTTTTACTTAGGAGAACTGCGGTATCTTTTTTTTTTTTTTCCTCCCCCGTTCTTCCTCAAAAGGGAATTCTGTGGCTTCGTTTTTTTCCTCACCAGGGCTAGCTTCTCCCTTTGAACCTGCATTGAATTCCTGCGCTATTTATGCCAGTCTGTTACCTATAAAAGGATATCGGTGTCCAAAATTCCTCAACTATTTACAGGATCAGATGGGAACAATATGAATTTAGAGGCTTTACTCGATTGTTTAAGTAAAAACAGTTTTGTTTAACGATGAGCATAAACTTATTTAAAAACATGTGAAAGGTAAATTGACTTGTTTACTATATTAAAATATTTTCCCAATATGAAAGTCTCTGTAATACAGTATGTTCTCTTTGGGTGTGGGAGGATGATTTGAGAGGCATGTTGGACAGGAAGGGCTCTCCGGGTAGCAGAAATGGTTTGCTAACTGTAATGGGCAGCTGTGGCATATAATGTTGATTCATTTGTCGTTGGTCTCCTTAGGTAGGTGGAGAAACCTCAGCGCAAGCCTAACTTCTGCTAATCCTGGCACCTAAACACTGGTGATGAGAAGAGCTTTGGTCTTCCTCGACAGAAGCCGGTGGAGCGGGTGCCGAGGGGCAGCTGCGGCGGTGGGTGGTGCAGTGTGTCCTGGCTTTTACACCTGTGCTTTTCCCTGCGTTGGGTGGCCGAGCCCACGCACCATCCTGGCACCTCGCTGGCTCTGGCACCCTGGAGCCAGTGGTGTCCGGAGGTCAGTCTGTGCCAGCCAGCTTGTGATGCACCTTGGGCAGGTTTTCCTCCTAGCTTAAGGTTTTCCTGCCCTGTAGTCTTCAGAAATGTTCTGTGCACAAAAAAAAAAAAAACCCAAAACCAAAAAAACAGGCCTGTAATGACTGTGGGATGTGGGCTGTCAACTAGGGAACTGCAAGACCTCTGTCATTGTAAGCGGCTGCTTTTCATATTGATGGTTTCAGTTGAGTGCCTTAACTGTAAGGCTGCCAGGCTGTTCTACGTCCCTTGAAATGATCTCTGGAGTTGAGATTCCCTATGCTGAGGGATGAAAACATGCTCGGATGTGGTGTACGTGTTTCAGTTGTGCAAATTGCGAAGGTTACTGTAAAATATGAGACGACTTTTTTTAAAGTTGGAGGGGAAATAGCTGTATCATACCTGGTGCTGCGTTAAGCCTGTGTTGTAAGCTGGGTGCTTTACAGCATCTGTTCAAGGTAGAAACCAGGAACGGAGGGTTTCCAGAAGGGAATCGGGCAAAAGGAGGGACGGAGTGGTTTGGGTGTGATCTCCCACCCTCCTTTTCTGGAGAGCACACAGGAAAGTCGGTATGTTGTTGATGTGCTAAAAAAGGTGGCTAGCTGATGGGAAGGAAAGAAAGATCATACTTAGTCATTTTAGCCAAAAAGCATGTGTGTGTGATTGTTGCCACCCTTCTGCAGAGCAGGTAGAAGAGCCGGTGAAGAAGCTGCAAGCCTGGAGCTGCCGCTCTAGCAGGAGGCTGCTGTGCTCCCCTGTTACCTCCTGAGCTGCTTCTAAACTCTTCCAGTCCATCAGCTGCAGCAGCAGGGCTGCTGCTGCCCTGGCAGCCATGCTGGATCCTGGCTTGGGCCAGGCAGTTGGCTGGGTTTAGCCCCGTGTTTGTCTGTTTTTGCAGGAGCGGGGGATTTTGTTCCCTTGGTTCTGCCTGCGGCGCCTGGGTACCCACCCGTTCATGGGGCTGCTGCACATGTGCAGCAGCTCTGGGCCCTGCTGTGGAGGGTGCTGCTTGTCTCAGTGGTGTGCGCCTCCAGTTGTAGGGGGAAAGGTTTCTGCAGCACTCTGAGGGAGGAATGAGTAAAAGAGAAACAAGCCAGGCTCATTGTTTGGTGCGCATTGAGTTTAGTCTTCGTTGGCTCTGGTACTAAATGCAGAACCAGTTGGGAAGCATCTCTGGGAGGGAGCTTGTGTTTAACTTTTAAAACCTTTGAAGATAAAAGCTGGGTGGAATGACACAGATACTGGGATTTCTCTGGTCCTGGCCTGCAGCTGAGAGCTGGTGAATCTGTAGTGGCTTTGATGGCCCATCCAGTGTATGCTGGATATACAGACTCCTGGCATTTTTCACTTTAAATACAATTGCTCTCAGAAGACTAATAGAGCCTGTGTTGAGCAGATGGAAGAGGAAGTGAATTGAATTAAATGGGCTGTGTGGCCCTCTTCCAACCTGTCATGTAACTGCGGAGAGATGCCTTGTGTTCAGGAGCAGGAACTACTTAAAACTTTTCACCTGGTTTGTGGTTTTGGTGGCACAGGATGGTTGGGACAATGACGTTCAGATATGCCTTATCAAAGGGAATCGACCCATTGCTGCGGGCTGCCTCCCTTTCTGGGGATAAAAATAGTTGATGAGCCAGGACGAAGGTGGTTGTGGCTGTCTCCATTCCTGTATGAAAGTGCAGGCTTGATGAGTTTCCAGACTGTTTTTGCATCTTCTCCTCTGCTGACAAATTGAGATTTAAGTGAAACGCTTCTATTTCCGTACCTCTTACAGCTGGCTTTGGAGCATCCTGTTACTTCACTGCTGTTGTACTCAAGGCAGGGAAGTTTTGGCCTGTAAAGACACAGAAGGATTGTGGGCTGCTGGCCTAATGGCCAGGGAACTTTTGTGATTTGAGCAGCCTTGTTTTCCAAAGCCCTTTTGGGTCCAGAGTCTTCAGCTAAAATCCCTCTTCCATCCTTTCTCAAGCCAGGAATTGTAGGCCTCGTTAGGAAAACAGGTTCCCCTTAAGAGATCCTGCTGTTGCCAGCTTGTGATGAGCCAGTCTTGGTGCTTGCTGCTCTCTTTGTGGCAGACTGTCCAAGAAATGGGGGACTAAGTGCACTTTGCAAATACTTCTAGTAACGGAAAAGTCTTGTCTGGACTGGTTTATAGGTGAAGCTAACTTTTACAAATTCAGAGTACTAGGAATTTCTGGGGAATTAGGTTGGCTGCAACAGATACCAGCTGGATTGTCATCTTGGACTGAAAATTTTTGCGTTATGTTGCCCATCATTGTGCTGAGACACTCATCTGCACCTGAACATAATTTTTTAGTGCCCTAAAATGGTGTGGTTTCTAGTCTCGGGAAAACCTGAGGTTTTAAAGGCATGTTATCTGTTGTATTACTTCAGCTCCAATTCAGCAATTCAGTCTTACCCTTCATTGCTCCTCAAAAAAAAAAAAATAAAAATTCAGTTCACTTAGTGTAATTGTATCAGGTGAGATAAGGCACAGGCTTTTGTGTTGCTTCCTAGATAGAAATCACTGTAACCTTGTGTTCGGTACTGTTATTTCCTTGGAATTGCTGGTGAGGGTTAAGTCCCTTTACACAAATGCTGTCCTGCATGTGACTCGCAAACAGAACCGTGTCGTGTCCCCAGTGTGTGCAGATCTGCCTGAAAGGGAGTTGTCTGAAAGTCAGTCTGGATGAAGATAATCAAAGACAAGTGAAATGTTGGGCCTTAGGCTCTTGGTTTTAGTGATATAAGGAAGTTAACAAGTCTCAAAATTTCAGCTTGTGGGATACTCCTGTAAAAGCATGATGGCTGTGAGAATAGGGATTAAATAGTGGCATCTGTGCTTCTGTTTTTTTTACCTCGGTTTCTTATTGATTAAACATGCTAATAATTTTACAATGCTACCTTTCCCTCCAAGCTTTGGGTCTCTTATCATTTTGGGTTGAGTTCCAGATTTTCCTCCTCTAAGAGCCTTTAAAAAATTGTGGCACAGAGATCACTCTATGTTTGTGCTTCAGGTACAACTTAGTTCTGAAACTCGGTGACAGAATGCATCATTGTCAAGTGTCAGGGAAAGGTAAATACCGTAGTAGCTTTCATTTCTGAATTCTTAACCACAGTAATCTCTTAGGAGGATGGAGAGAAGACCAGGTCATGTTCTGCTGTTCACTTCTGACTGAAAAGAGTCTCGTGAGGGAGGAATTGGACTTGTGAGAAAATTTCTGCCAATACTGCCTTGTCTAACTCTCACATGATGACTGTGACCCTCCAGCACTGTGTAATGCTGCCTCTGCTTAGATCCTTGCAGAGGGATTTGAACTGCAAGCTCTGAAATAATGGAAGTGCTCCCTAAAAGGAGGAATAATAAGTGAAGAATTATTAATGTGTCCCATCAAAGGTGTATCTAGAACAGAGGATGTTTTCTTCAACCTTCTTGGTTCCTTCCTTGCATATAATAGATGCCTCTTTATTGATGTAGAAAACAGCCTTCTGCCTGCACACGCTGGTCTTGCCCCATTTTGCTCAATTTGTTCCAGGAGAGTGCATTTGGTGTAGCTCACATGCAGAGGGACCAGAAGAAAGGGAAATAACTGGGAAAAAAGTCACTAGAGCATGTAATACGCTCCAGTAGCTGATTACATTTTTATCTTCCAAAGCTACCTCTTCCCCAAGCATGTTCTCTTGCAGCTTCCACTGATGTAATGTTTACCATCCTAATCCCAGGTTCCTGGGGCTGGGCTGTATTTCTGACAAGGTGGTGGTCTTTTTACTCCAGATCTTGGCTTAATTCACGAGTAGCTGAAAAGCAGTCTTGTGGTGTAGTGTTGATAACAAAGTCAGTGGCTGCTGCTGGGCATCAGGGATCTCCTTCAGAGGAGTCAAAACCGATCTCAGTGGGTCGCTCTGGAAAGGGTTGCGCACGGATGGGGGAGTGTTACTGATGGCTGGCTGCGAGTCCTGGAGGTGCTGGAGTGTGTGGAGAGGGGAGCGGTGTAAGAAACAATTGTACCCGAGCTGGAGCACAAAGCTGAGGAGGTGAAGCTTGACTTCTGGCTGTTCTGCGTGTCCTCAGAGGCAGTTTTGGGAGAGCCTCATCTCTGGTCGGTTGTCATGTTGCTGCACTAATCCGGTGTGATGGGAGACGTCTGTGGAATTCCTGGAGCGTTGGCTTTGCCTGCCAGTAGCTGCGGAGCCTGTGAACTGGCGGAGCTGCTGTTGTACCACCTCTCCAAGGGAAGGCAGCAGGCAGTGTTCTGAACTTCCCAGCAGTGCTGTACCCTGCTCCTGCTCTGTGCCTCTGACTTAAAAAGCTTTTCACATAACTTAAAAAGCACTAACCACTGTATTATGCACTTTAAATACAAAAATTTCTGACTAAATGCCAGTTTAGCTTCAGGCTCCTATGCCATTTGCAACCAATTTATCTGGAGGGGAACTGGTGCAGAAAATGAGTGAATTTCTGTTATTTCTGCTTCTAGACACTGCATAGGGCTTTACTTGGTGGTGGTCAGCGTGGATATGCTGCTGTAGGTACTGACTTGGTGAGATAGGGATGGAGAGTGGGAGCTGCTGGTGGGATCACATTGTTGCTTCCTGCTGTAATTGACTTGGTAAAGCTTTGGAAACAAGCATCTCCAACTTTATCCATATGTATTTTTGTCCTTGGTGTGGGTTTTTTTAAATTGATCTCTTTATACAAGAGCTGATGCACTAGTCTGGAATCAGTTTTGATAACAGATTTTAGCTACAGAGCTACCCTGTTGAGATTGATGGTCAGTTTTGCCAACTAGAATAGTGTCTAGTGGCAAGCTAGTTTTTCAGTTTAAAGAAAACGGTGTTCTGCCTGCAAATCACTGCTGTTTATCTGTTGTGTGGAAGAGCTAGAAGAGCTTTCACAAAATCCCTGAGCTACCAACCACTGCTGGGAGGAAACAGGCAACTCTTCAGGCGGATGAGTTTGCACCCTGCCAGCTGCCGCCACGATTGCTGGCAGGAGAACGCTGTGGCGGGGAGGCAGCTTGGCTGCCTCAGGAGGAGCCTGGTGTTAGGAGGGACTGCTGTCACTGCACTGAGCTCTGCAGGTGAGGTCGCTGAGAGAGCCCAAGCATTAGGTGCTTTCCTAAGAGGTAAGCAATCCGAATTGGAGCTGTTGCTCTGAAAAGCAGAGATTACTGGTTCAATTCAGAAAAACTGTGTGGGACTGAGAAACTCTAAGAAACTGGAACTTTTTCCTCATTACAACTTTTATTTCATATAAATAATCCTTCTACATCAGATTTTTCAGTCCTTTCTCTCACTGTAAAGAAGAAAGAGCTAGCCACAGGTTTCTGAAAAATTGCAATCCAGGCACCAACCAAAGTGCATTTGAGCAAAGTGTTAATAAGCATGAAAAAAAATTACACTTAGAACAGGCAGTATCTGTACAGTCCCATCCCTGCAGCTTGGTACAGACTCAGTCCTTCCTAGGCATTGGTAAATGCAAAGTTACTTGGATTTGCAGGAGAAAAAGGAGAGAATGGGGGAAGATTGATGGTTTTCCTTTCAGAAGGGAATCTAGGGCAAGAAGATGCAGCAACAACTGCAGTTGGGTTTATCTCTACAGCTCAGTGCTGGGCCAGGGGCACTGTTAAGTTTCTGGCTGCGTGTCCAACTGCTGCTGGGGTGCAACAGGCTTGTGATCTGAGACTGTTTCAGAGGGACTGTGAGGCAAGCCAGGTCCTGACCTGTGCTGGGGGATGACTGACTGGGCCAAGACTGAGGTCAGTGACGTGATGTAAAAAGTAATAATAAATTAAACAATTGTAAGCAGGTTTTTGAGCCAGTCAGATAAGGGAAATCAGCCTTTAATAGTGATGGACAATCTCCAGGACCTGGAGCAGTTTTACAATCTGGTTTTTATCTATCTGTTCTTTTATCTGTTGCAGAAATCCAAATAAACTCAGTCTGAGCTTTGGGGTGGTGAAGATGTTTCTACTGATAAAACATGAAAGCTGCACACTCTGTTTCTTGATAATACCTGGTCTGAAGCCAGTGAACTCTCCTGAATTTGGCATGGAGAGGAAATTCCCAGGCTTGTCCTTCATGAGATAGGTGATGTGGATCTAAGTTATGTGGAAAACCAAAATGTTTATCTGTGCAAATATTAGTTTATTAAACCAGCGTACAGTATTTCTGCCCACACGTGTCAACCTTATCACCAAGGCAGTCTGCCACTTTGGTTAACAAATGCATCCTGCAATGAAACCCAGTACACCTCTACACATACGTGTCTGCATGTATGTTTGTCCTACATCAAGTTTTAGAACAGTGCTTCAAGCTGAGGGCGATACTCTCTCTGCTCTGTCTTTCACAAGTCAGAAACTCTGGTGTTACTCCTTGTGCCTGCTTTCTCTGGAATTGGTAGCTGTATTTCAGCCAGGTCCTAGTTTGCTGTGAGTCCCATAGCTGCATGGAAGCCCAGGCAGCTGAGCTTCTTGCACATTTATGTCCATAAATACTCATCCAGATCCGTGGTTTGAAAGGTGTCTTTTAAGGCCAGGTCAGAATGTCTGCGTGGCAGGTTCCAGGGGAACTGCTGCACTCTTGTTCAAGCACAAGGCTATGAAAGGCACAACCGGGAAGGTGAAAGCAGTTGATAGGAAGCCTTAGACCTTCAGCTCCACTTTGGCCTGGGTCCTGGTGCTGACTCCTTTGTGCGTGTGGTGGAGAAGGAAGGTGGTGGCATTTGTGCTGTCCTTCTCCTGGCCCTGCTTGGCACATAGAGCTGCACATATCTCCGGTTACCGGAGCCTTCCTGGTCGTAGGAAGCGGGCAGGGTGTTTTGTGGGGCTGCAGACATACCTGCTCAAGCTAGCAGCCACCTTCCTTAGAAAAAAGCAGAGTGTTCCGAGGTGCGGGTTGGGCCGCTGCTCCTGCTGATGGGAGGAGGCTGGGGGTGGCGTGTGCTTCCCAAAAGCACCTGCACCCCGCAACCAAACTGAAGAACACTTGCTGCCCTTTGTGTCCTGCGGCCCACACCGCTACCGCACATCTCTGCCAACACTTCAACCACATACAAACCCCTAGTACGAGAGCTGCTCTCCACGCTATTTTTTCATCCACCTACTGAACTACAACATAACGCCTCTCACCCTGTCTCCTAATGCTCTGTCAGTTGCCTGCTCCCTGCCCAGCAGCGAGGGAGAGCTGGCACAGCCCCAGCTGTCCTCCCGGTGCAGCAGGGAAAACAGGTGCTGTGCCCAGAAACCTAAATCTTAACTTTAAACAGAATTAGTTATTAAATAAAATAAAGTGCATCCAGTAGACAATTCATTGGCTTGCCACACAGCTGCAATATCGGCAAAACAAATACAAAAGATTAAGTGATGGTGGGTTTTTTGTAGGCTGGGAGTGTGTGTAGCCTTCCCTGTGCTTCAGCATATGGGGAGGAAAGGGTGATGCCAAAACGGAGTGGGGATGGTGAGGGGGACCCCCATGTTGCAAATGGGTGCTGAAGGGCACAGGGCAGGTGCTGAAAGCTGATTTCATAGAAGGTAAAAGAGCGAGAACAAGCTTGTGCTCCTCTTCTCATCCACCGCCTTCAGCACTTTATCCTGTGAAAGGAGAGCAGAGACAGCAGGGGGATTATCAGTCTTTGGGGAACTGCTGAGCAGTAAATTAAAAATGTCTGCTGAGTTTGAGCCTGACCCTCCTGCAGGGCTGGGGCTGCTTGGGGGGCACTGCTGCAGCATAATCCAGGCACCTCCTGCCAGATCCGAGGGGAGCCGCGGGGCTGCGCGGCCCGGGGGTGAACTGAATGACAGTTTGGGATGACACATGCTCCCCGTCCTCCTCTGGGTCAGGTAAGTCTGCTTTACTTTCTCCTTTTGTTTCAAGAACAACAATCTTCTGTGTGTGCTTCTACAGCACCTGGCACAACAAGAGGAGGGGCTGGGTTTGGGCAGGGCTTTGTGGTCCTCTCCGGAAACATGGCTGAGGGGTGCAGCACTTGTACTCACTGTGGGCAGAAGGGGGTATCAGCTTTTCTCTAGTGAAAAAAACATCCCGTGAGTGGAGCCTGCTGTCCTTTAGCTGTCTCCAGACCCAGATATGTTGGTTTTAATTGGGAAAGGCAGACATTTATTTTTTTTTCCCCCCTCTAATTGCCAAATGCTTGGGTGCTGCTCAGCATTGCTGAGCTGGCATTTTCCTGCATTCATGTTTAAATCCATAACTGCCTTTTGCTGATGCAGATTTCAGTACTCAAAGCTCCCAAGAAAGGGCAGAGGGGCAATATAAAAGGAAAAACAGATTAAATGTCATGAAGGCAGAAGAGGTGATAGTAAGCTTGGCTCACATGAAAAGGAAACCTGTAAAGGAATCATTTAAGGTCACAGCCTCGGATATCTAATAAGGAACTGCACTGAAATCATGCCAGAGGTACTGAACCAATGCTGTATTCAGCTGAGAGAAGATCCTAAGATTGTTGCTGGAGACATTTTTCATTGTCCTCTGTGTGTGTAACGGATGGGATTGGCTATGTCCTGCTGCTGAGGGGTGCTCAGTGCTGCAGCGGCTCACTTTGGGATTATAATGCTGCTGGGAAGGGCCAGGAAGCAGCTTTTCAGAGTTGCATTTGGTGGTCCAAATATCATAAAATCTGTTTGACAAGTCTGAACTGACTCCAGAGCTAGCTCTGTTTATTGTTAATCTATTTTACTACTAATGGTTCCAAAAGTCTCTTTGACAGCCCTGTGTTATTAGTGCTGGTAAACAATTCTCTCATATTTCTGCAATATCCTTCCACTACAGACACCTTTCTGGGCATGAGAGAGTCTTTACAGCCAAGACACTGGTGGGCTTTAGAGTCATTATTTCTCTTAGCAATTAGACATAGTGATTAGCATTTCTCTCATTTCACACTGTATCCTCTTTTCCATGCATAACTCAAGGGTCAGCTAGAGATTTAGCAAGTTCTGCGCTGCCGTGGTTGCCGCAAATCCAGGCTCGGGTGAGCAACGGGCTGTGTGCTGCCTGGGGCTCTGCCACCCGCAGCGAGGGGTCGGTGCCAAGCTGCCCCCCGTGTGTCGCTGCCACTCGAGAGGATCAATGCAGATCACTGCTGAGCTCTCCCAGTTCCCAGCCTGACCAAGCTGGATGGGGGATGTCACTGGGATGGCTTTCACAGCCAAGCCAATTACAGTCCATTGTAGGACCTACTGGTTACATCTCATCTCATGGGGGTGGATCTATACGAAGTCCCTGAAAGCTGCAGCTGGATGTAGCTGATGAGGCCTGGCAATGTGGCCCTTCTTCCTGCAGCTGAGATTAGCACCAGCCATCCTCTGCTTGGGTTGGGAGACAGAATTTTGTTGGGTCTCTCGTGAGGCAGGTCCTGAGTTCCCAGTGGCAATTTTGTCCTTGGTGGACCACTCAGTGAAATACCACTTGGCAAACTCAGACATGATGTGTAAGGACCATCTGTTAGACATCATCATACCATATTTTCTCACTTAAGCTTTTTTTAAATGGATATATATCTGCTGTTCCAACATACACTGTAAGGCTGGAAAAAAGACCTGTGAGATGATGAGACATCTTCTGTGTAGTACAGGCCACTGGACACCCTGGAATTAATTCCCATTTGAATTAGAACTGATTTCTTTAAGGGGGAAAAAAAATCTTAATCCTATCTAGATCTGCCACTGGTAGAAAAACTATCACTGCAACCCTCAATGAGCTCAAATAGGTAAAGAGAGTCTTTGGTGGAGATTCCTGTTGGAGTGGTTTAAGATACCATCACTCCCTCCAGTCTATCTGTTCCTTCCCAACAGCAGAGCTGGCAGGAAGGGGGACAGGACTGTGCCCCTTGGCATGGCCAACCACTGCGTGGTGCGTTTAACCCCCTCTCACGTGGGGTTTACGACCCGTTAAGAGGGTTGATGCCATTGGCGGAGGTAGGGGCACGTGCTCCCTCCTGCCAGCTCTGGGGTAACAGCAACTGCAGGCTACAACAGCAGCTCTGTTTTCAGTGTTTAGCATGGCAACAGCTTGCCTGCCAGAGCCCTAAATTATGTTTGGGCTTGTTACACTTAGTAAGTAGCCATAAGGAAGTACAGGTGAGCCAACAACAAGCTTTGGCCCGTGACTCTCAGCGCATTAACAGCTTCTAATGGTTCCTTTTCCCCTCAAGTCACCCTGACAAACCTAGGAAGAGACAGAAGCTCTTGCAAGGTGCCAGAGATTTAGGAATAAAGAGCCTACACTTCCAGGCAAGATGTGTGCACCGATTCTTTTGGGTGTCAGTGAAAGCACCTGCTTTGACAGAGGTCACCAACTTTGAGAAGACCACACACAACTTTGTCCTCAAGTTCATCCTGTTGCCATCACAAGTGCCGTATCACCCAAGCCCTGCCAAAGCATGCTGCTCAGGCCCGCTGCCTGAGTGGTCCTTGCTTCAGCCATGGCGTGCTGCCAAGTCCTCTGTCTTCCAACAGGTAATAACCTTTTTCTAATTTTTCCATATTTATTCACAGGCTTCTTCAATACCTTGATTCTCAACCCAGCATTGTTTCCTGGCTTGAATGTTTCTTCTCCTTCGCTGGTGTTTACTACCTCACTATTTATGAAGGTCACAACTCCATCACTTTCTGCCTTTTCTCTGCTAGACTAGAGAACCATTCCCTGAACATCTCCAAAGTCCTTCCCTGTGTTTCTTCAGTCCACGCACATTTCTCTTGAACCATTCTCACATAATCCCTGTGTTTTCCAATGTTAACAGTATTTTCCCATGTTATGCCACAGAAAGGCTTTCCATCACTCCAGAAGCATGGAGGTAACTGTGGCAAGTCCTGTGTTAAACCACACAACTCCCTAATTCTACATGAGGACTAAACTATCCGCTTGGGTGGTACATGGTCTGGGAATCTGAAATGCCCATAGCATGATGGTGCTCGTACTTCTTCCTGCACCAACCTTTAGCACTGGTTTGCATCAGAAAGCTGACCTCTTCCGACCTCCTCAGTCCTGCAGCACACAGGCCCTGCCTGCCCCACTCCTGTTTACGTCAGCCAGAGCTGCAGGGTCAGATCCCTGGAGCTGCTCTGGAAATCTACCCCCAGCTGCATTTTCTCTAAAGATGTTAAGATTAATTTTCTCAAGAGAATTCAGGGAAAAGCTTCTGTGGTTTTTGTGTATCGTTTACTTCTCTGGGACTTGCTGGACATTCTCCAGGGATTCCAGTCCTGCACTTCGGGTAAATATTTATTCCTTGTTATTTGAAGCAAAGGATGAAAGCCCCACCACACTCTCTGCACAACATCTCCAACTGGTTTGAAGGTGCTGGTGATTTTTAGTGCCATAAATAGACATTAGCAGTGGAAGCTGCAAAACCCACATGGTGGCTGCTCGCTGCAAGAGCTGCTGCTCAGTGGAACTGGATTGAGCAGCAGCTGCAGTGGGAGCGAGCTCTGCACCCCATGTGCCCCACAGTGCAGGGAGCAGGGCAGGTGGAGAGCATGGTGTCATCGCTGATCACTGATGACTGCTGTTACAGACGCCTGCTGTGCTTTGGGACAGGCTGCATCTGTGACCAGAGGGCACATCCCTGGTGTCAGGTGAAGTGAGCTGGTACAGGATTTTCTACCAGACAGAAATTCTACAATATGAACTTTTTAATGGCATGATATTTATACGTTCCTTTTGGGGCTGTATTTTGCAAAATCACACCATCTCTTTCAATGCTGATTTTCCAAAAATTGCACCGTATCAAAACTGAATTACCAGTATTTAAAAACATAACATAAAAATTTTATGTTTTGAAAAGGTTTAATGAGGGCTCCAGTTTGGGGTTTATGAAATACAAAATGTTGGAGCAGACACGTTTCTGGTGCATGAATGGCATTTGTCAAATCTATTTTTCACAGGAAAAAAAAAAAAAATCTCACTGGGAAGTTACCTGCTACCTCCTGACAGGAAATTATTAACCAGTCTTGATAACCCATGACAATGCATCCCTCCAGATGCTTCTCCTTAAGGCTGGTCCTATCTCATGTGGGTCCTACTTACAATAATGGTTTTTGCTCTGAACATCCTGTCCTCCAAGACAGCAGTCATTCAGACTCTGTATAGTTTGGATTCTTGGCACAGTCTTTGATCATGTTTTCTCCCAGGCACTTCAGGGCATTCCCTGGTATAATTGTTACATGGACACAGAACGCAGGAAAGGTTTCCAGCTGGCCTGGGTTTACCAAGCTGCTCAGTACCTCCTGGAGACTTTGCATAACAACAACCCATTCCCCTTGCCACAGGAACTCCTTCATCCACTGCTGCAGTGGGACAATCTTGTCACTGTGTCAGCCTGACAGGTCAGCGCAGTTGGGCACCGACATCTGCGATTCTGTGTAAGCATCAGCTAGCACAAACTCTACCAGCCCCACAGCCTCTGGATGGGATTATGGGCCATTCACTCAGGACTACCTGTCCCTTTGAGATTATATTCAAGTGATGAGAGGAAGAAAATAATTAAGGTGGTTTGGGCACCTGATTTCATGGTACTAGGCACAAAAGGAATAAATAAATTTTTAATTTTGCCTTCTATCAAAAAAGTGCAGCTCTTTGTTTAATGCTTGATCTTACTGCTCTTTCAGCTTCCTGAATGATGCTTTTTTCCTGGTTCTTGCTAAATCTATCTCTGCCTGATAATACTGCACTTTTTATTAGATGGGCTGAAAAAGGCAGAATCGTTGGCCTGCCACATACAGTTACGTCCTTGAAAGACTCCAGTGAAGGCAGCGACATCTCCCTCCGGGACGGCCACACCTATTAAGTCCCTCTGTGGGCCACAGGCAAGGGCTTTGCTGGAGGCAGATTTCCTGTGGGACAATCCTTGCCCTAAAGCATCATCTGGAGTCAGCTGCAGGCATCAGGCTCAGAAAGCCAAAAAACCAAACAGGAAAACCCTGCCAGGGATTGAAACACACCTCAAACAGGGGCAATCCTGAGGGACCTGGTTCCAAAGAATTGCTGTAAAATAACACTTCAGGGAGAATTACATGAAGATAAAGTAGAGCTCTGCAGCTTTTTATATATACAGTGCTCTAAAACTGATCTGTCTGTAGAGCACTAGGAAGCAGAAGCCCAGGGAGAAGGGAAGTGGCTGCTACCAGCCGGTGGTTATTTCTGCCTGCCATCTGTGTCATTATGCAGCCTGTCATGTTGATTTGGGAACTTCAAAGCTACGGCAGGAATAGACACGAGACCTTTTTGCTCCAAACACACTGACAACTTAACCGACTTGAGCCAAATGAGCTTTCGCTTTTTTAGTTGTTGTTGTTGTTGTTGTCATTGTTGCTGTTTTGTTGCTCCTAGGAGCCCTGCTGTCAAGCTGCGCAGATGAGCTGTTGTGAGCTAGTGCTAGAGAAATCCAGGTCTTGCATTTTTTTTTGTCTGCCAAGGGATGTTCCTGACAAATTGGACATAGGGAGCAGTTAAAGGCAGATCACTCTCTTTTTTCTCTTGGCTCTTCTCCCCACTACAAATAAATCATGGCAGAATTCACTCTGCAAATGATCTGGTTTGGGAAAGCCAACACTGATAGTGGCCTGTCACTGGTGCAAAGGGAGGGGTCAGATTGCTTTGTGGTGACTTCAGCAGACAGGAGGTGACAGCAATGCCCTGGAACACCATTAAAGCCTAACAGCCAAGCAGCACTCATGCACTCATTCTCTAAATGCTCTTGCAGTTGATGGAATGAAAAATACCCAAAACCCACTGCTGAGATGGGGGAAACTGGCTCACAGTGCCAGCGAGAAAGTTCGAGGCTTCAGAGGGAAGGGCAAGAAACCTTCAGATGAAACAATCACAGGCCATTTTATCTTCGCTGTGAATTAGCGACTCTGATTGCTCTAAGGGTTATAAAGAATGAGAATGCATTCTCCCGGTGTAAGATTTGATGGAGCTGCACCTGTTCCTGTGATCCTGACATGGGTCAGAACAGCTGCTTTTGGTTAAAGGCTGCCTGTCCCCACAGGACCTGCCATCCGTATCCTGCACGGAGCTCGCCTGAAATCTGAAGCATCTCCTAAATTACAGGAAATTTCAAAACCAGAAAGTATCTTGATTTACTTTGTCTGCATCAAAAGGTGGTATCTGATGCTGAGTGCATAGTTTAGGCACACCTGGAAACTCAAATTGTTTGGAAAAGAAGGGAAAATGAGGCAGGAACTTGCTCTCTTGTGGACCGGGTGAAGGAGAACGAGTGTTGCAGCGAGGAAGGAGATAGATGGAAGGCAGGCAGGATGACTTCATGGGACACCAGTTCACCCCTCATTTTTCCCATGGCATTATTACACTTGGTGTTTCCCAAGCAATAAATATTTTCAGAGTGCAATACTGGTCTTGAGTTCCAGCTTAACCAAGCAGATGCACAAGTGCTTAAGTGCAAACACCAGGTTAAGTCAGCCTCTTCTACAAGACATAAGGCTATGTTTATAATTAAGCCTGCTGTAATGAATTCAGTGAGGCGTGATGAAGGCAAGAGCCACGCTCAAGGGCCCTATTACTAAACCATAGAAATCTTCATTGCTGAGATGAAAATGGGCTACTGTAACTTATTGTTTCCTCTTAAGTCAGAATTAAACTTATCCTGAGTGAGAAAAGTAACCATTAATTCCTTCATCCTGTACTTTGGGGGGGATTTTTGGTAGATTGGAGAGGCATGGCCTGGACAGTAAACCCCTGCTATGTGCATCCAGGTATTTCTTAACATTTTCCTAAAAGCTGTTTGAATTAATTTCCCTCACTTGAAGGAATTTTAGTTCAAGCACAGAACCAGCTCCTGCTGGTTCTTGATGTTTTGTCTTTTTCAAATAGCTGTAACGCTTGCGCTTCTCCATGCCTTTTGAATGGTATTGGATTATAGTGAAAGTCTCTTTGTTAGCAGCTTAACCACTTCAGCCCTAAGCTCATTTGTACCTCTGGGACGAATACTAAGCAATAACTGGCGACAAGCTGCTGGCCAGGGTCTGAAGAAAAGCCTGGGAAAGGCACTTGGTAGGGGCTATCTGCCTGCCTAGCTTTGAGCAGCTCATTGCGTGAAGTGCCTACTTAGGGCATAGAGCCGCTGCCTCTACTTAAAGGATAGAGCCAGGAGTATCCTGAGAGCAATTCATGTGTTAGACAAGCTGGATTGCATTCTGGAAGTGCTCACCTCTCTCCTTTGAGGAGAAATGAAGCCCAGATCTTAAATCAGGTGCCTCTGTGCTCAGCCTGAGTTAGGTGGAGTGAATTGCAACCTTACTGCCTAAGCTGGGGGTGGAATCACATCCTGACTTTCTGCTCTGACCTCGCACCCATGAGTCCGATATCCTGGTCTCTGTGTGGCATTGCCTGGAAAAAACATGTCTTGCAAAAGTAACTGCTGAAAAGCCCCTACACGCTCTCCTTGCCCCCTCCTCCACATTTCTACCTTATGGGTGAGAGTGTTAACGGGCAACAAACACACCGGGGAGGGGGGTCAGGAACTCACCTTCTGTCTCAGGCAAGCCGGTACAATCTTTGCTAGTTGAGAATCTCCCCACTGTCTTTGTCCTGACAATCCTCAGGCTGGTCCCCTTCCCTGGACTGTGACTTTGCTGCGTCCTGCTCAGACACAACAGTCTTGTCAGAGCTGGCTTTCCTTGGGGGCAAAGGCTCTCCTCTGTGTTCAGTGCCTTCAGCATCTTCACCTCCTCTCAGTGCAAGCGTCTCCCCCTGAAGAGCAGGGTTTTGGGTCACTTCCTCCCCTCTTTTTCTCACCAGCTGTCCTTGACCTGCATCCAGTCTGTCTCCTGCTGTGTCCAGCTTTCCTCCGTGGCTGTTGGAAGAGTCCTCACTGGACTCCTGCTCTGAAGCTGTGTTTTTCTCTAAGCCAGCTCCATCTGAATTCAGGGGCAATGCCAAGGTCTCCTGGCTGCCATGCCTGGTGGCTTGCACAGTGCCTGGAAGGCTGCTCTGTGCAGCAGTGCTGTCGGTGATCTCCTTCTCCCGGGCAGTGTCAGCACTGCCAGGCTTCTGGCTGGCATCTTCCCCAGTGCCCTCCTTGCTTGGCTTGGGCCCTGGCTCCAAGTCACCCGTGCTGGCCACAGACGCCTCCACGCTGAAGCCCTTTGCTCCTCTCCGCTCCTCCTTCTGGCCATTGTGGGCAGACTGGACCTTCCCACTTCGTAGCCTTTGTGATGAGGAGGCCCCATGATCTTGGAGGCTTGGCTGTTTCACCTTCTCCTCTAGCTCAGCCGTGCAGTTCTCTTCCACCCCCTCCTCACCTCTGCTCTTCCGCTTGTCCATACCAAGGCTCCTCTGAGAAAAGAAGGAGATATTTAGCTCAGCTTATTAAAACACCAGTATATGGTTTTCCTTGCCTGTGATGGTTCTCAAAACTTGAGGAAAAAATTGCAAAGGCAATTAAAGGACATAAAAGGAGGTAGGTGGAGAAGTGCTCAGGAACCAGAATAAGTGGGGTGGTTGTGCTGACAGAGGGTAGTGCCAGCAGTGAAGTTGCTCTCACATGGTGCCATCTGGGGCGTGCTAATGAGGAATGCCTTTCCCAACACAGAGGGCTCCCAGCTCTGCACTGGCTGAGAGCCTCCAACTTGCCTGTTGGTGCATGTTTTGAGAAAACTCAGCAGCCAGCCTTGAACTCCTGAACTCACCTGGCCATCAAAGTCATCCTTCAGAAAAGACATGTCCTCGCCTTCTTTTGCATCCCATCTGTCAAGAAAAAAAAATACCAGAATTTAGGCCTTCAAGTTCTTCTATGGCAAAGCCACTCTCCCTGGGCCTGACACCTGGGTAGGAATTTCTCCCAGTGCCATGCATTCCTTGTCTGAGCCCCTGACCAGGCAAGGAGAGATGAAGGCAGCAGACAGAATTGGTCCAGTTCCTCTTGGCACCTGCAAAGCACTCAGCTCATCCAGAGAGCTCATCTGAGACCACTAAATCTTAATGATCTGGTTGTTAGAATTCTAAATGTAATGAAAATGTAAAATCCAATTGCCAGAACAGACAGTTGTCATTAGACTAATAAGATACACAGTTTGCTTATGCTGGTGTCTGCCACAGTCTTGTTCTCTTGTCCTGCTTGCTTGGCAGTGCCCAAGTGTCCCAGATCTCCACAGCAGGAGACACGGGGGGAGACAGTGAAGGATAAAATTGCTTTGAAGCAGTTTGGGAGACCAGAGATGTGGACATGTGCAAGCAGACTGCAAGAATTCCCATAAGGATCAGACTGAAGGCCCAGCTGGCCCAGGCTCTCTTCCCCTCTCAGCATCACTAGCAGAGGCTTAGGGTAGAGTTTGGAAAGTGGGTGAATGTGTTTAATGCCTCCCCGGTACCCTACCCAGCACCCAGAAATGTGCAGCTCTGGGATTTCCTGAGCCTGAGATGGTATCTCTCTGTCGAGTCATGCTCAGTAGACAGTCTCTTCCAAGGATTTGTGTAAGTGCATTTTGACCACACAATAAATTTGCAGCAGCTACAACATCCTGTGTCAGAGGGCCACAGCTTAGAGGCTGCATGACAAACTGCTTGTTTTTGCTTGTTTGAAGTTGTGAACGTGAATATAAATCTGAATTTGTCCATGCAGTGTTGCTGGGCAGAGAGGGGTCTTACCTTCTTAACGCGTGCCTGGTGAGTTGTATCTCACACAAACATTTTATATGTATACACATATATAATATACACATATTTCTCTCTGCCCCATACCCTTAAAATACAACATGTGCAAAGGTGTGTGAAATTTAATTCTTCTCTATGCAGACTCTGCTGGGCTTACTGGCCTCTTCATTTGGCAAATTTGGGCCAAGATACAAAAAATGAAAACGTGCACTGAAGTGACTGCAGTCAAGCACTTCCAGAGGCAAATGTGTTAGTGACCCCACATGCCCTTGTGAAAACTGTGGGAATTACATCATCGGCTCCACCACACCAGCATGCTAAACCACTTCACGCTCTCTTTTTATCTGGTGAAGTCCTTCGGGCAGGAGCGAACAGCCTTTGCGAGCACCTCAAGGCTTTCTCAGAGTGTAGAGCTGGGTCCCATGTCCTTAACCAGACGGAAGGCAAAGCTGCTTGGCACAGTCCTGTGGGGCTGGGACTGAGCCAGCACCCAGACCACAGCTGGGGAGGTCTTGTCTCCAATACTAGGTAGGTCCCTGTCACCGGCTGAGCCAGCTCCAACCACAAAGGGCCCCTTTTTGCAGAAGCAGCCCCACCATTGGGGTTGTATTTTCAGCAGTGCCCTGCAAGAGCTCTGCAGGTCAGGCCCTATGGGCAGAGCCCATCATGCGTAGCCAGATGCGTTCCGGATCAGTGTGGGCTACCCTCGCCGCCAGTTCCACTCTGCGCTCAGCATCGGTCTGGTGAGGCTGAGGAATGCTCTCCCCAGACAAGTATCTAAACAGAGTAAAACCTTGCTGACTGCAGGTCTCTGCCTCTCCCTGCTCCATCTACCACTGCATGAGCCAGCCCAGAACAGACCACCCCCATAGGTCTAAAGATAGCCCACACTAGTTAGACAGCAATTTTAAAATATTCAGCATCTCCACCTGAGACGGTCCTCCTCTCCATCATTACCACTAACACACTGGAGTATTATTAATCAGTAACAGGCACTGAAGATGCTCAGCACACTCCCTAGCATGGGTAGTGCTGTCCCTGATAGATGCTTATGTGGGAGCTTGGCTCCCTGTTCTCTGTGGGGTAAGGTGCTGAGGGAAGTCACCACCAGATGCTCCAAGGGGGTCTTGCTGCTGCTCTTGGGTTGCCTGGACTGAAGCAGGAGAGGAGTCTGAGTGCTAAAGGGCGGACAGGAGTGAAGGCAAGGCATATTCAGCACATCAACGGCTCCCTGAGCTGAGGTTTGAAATGAGAGGAAAAGCCTCAGGAATGCCTCTTCCCAAAGAGCAGCAGTGGAGCACAGGATGCTCTTCCAGCTTCAGAGACAAGATTACATGAGCAGAGTCACAGGATCCCTTCTAGATCAACAGAGGACACAGAGGATGCAGTGGAGAGGAGATAAGAAAAATGAACATCCATGAGGTGAGATGATGGGCAGAAGGAGAGCTATTCTGAAGTGATACTGCCAGGATGGACCAGTTGGGTGGTGCTGAGGGAGATGTCCACGCTGCAGCAAAAAAATGTTTGGGTTCCGCATTTCCCCTGATTTTCCTGGGTCCACGGGTGAAGACAAGGACTTTATGGCAGGACTCCATGTTCCAGCTACTCACATCAGTGGTATTTAAGATACTTCTTTGTAGTTTTAAATGGACCATGATTTTTCCATCCTGGTAGCTGATAAATATGAAGTACAGCAAATGAGAACAAAAAATTAAATTGTGATACCTCCTGACCCCATTCCTAATGGAGGATGCTCAGGGAGGAGTATGATGTATTGTTTCACTGTGAGATTAAAATGAGAAAAAATAAAAAGAACAAGAATAAAAAATGTCTCTGTGGAGACAATAGTAGATAAGATTTTATAATTTCATCAGCAAGAGAATTTAGACATTTAAACAGGATTCTAGCACTAGCTATTCGGGGCCTTAAAGCCTTTAAATGGATATGAACAATATCCTGTTTGAACCCAGCAGCCCTAGAGGAGTCAGACGCACTAAAAAGCCTCTGAGCCTCTCACTGGGTACTAGAAAACACCTTCTCAGTCTGTTGTGAGACAAGAAACAGGCTGTGGAAGCCCATGACAACAAGCCAGGCCTCCTCTCTGCGACATCCTCCCTGAAGTGCAGCCTCTGGGGCTCCCACAGCACTAAACCTGTGTGTGATCTGCCCGGGTGACCAGGTCTGACTCTGATGTGCTTCAAGCAGGCGTATCCAAGGCACAAGGGATCTTCAGTCTGCTGGACCCACTGCGTAAATCTGCTGCTAACGGGGGGGGGAGGTGAGAAAGCAGGGGAATAATAATGTATTACTGCAGCAGGTAGAAGTGCTGACACCCTGACGTAGCCCTTCTTGGTTTGAAACAATGCCAGCTGGCCTGGCTGCCAGCAGAGAGAAGGCTGCCTCAGCGACCTGCCCAGGCTCTGGAGCAGACGGGCAAATCAAGACCATGGCAGGAAGACATTCTGAGGGCCACTAATGAGGGGCAGCCTCATGAGATGTCATCGAACAGCACTTTGAGCTGGCCAGCCAGACGCTCTGAGGCTGTACAAAACATCACATCCCAGCCCAATGTTAGTTCTTTGAGTTTCTGCCATAAGACAGCTAGCCAAGGCATTCCTTCTAGGCATGGCTCAGAGCTCAGCATAGAAGGAAAAAGAAGTAGCTTAAGACCCTGTTAGGATTTCTGGAAACTAGTCAACATCTGCTTGTCACAGGCACACTCTGGGGCACAAGTCAACCTTTGCCGAGGAGGAGAGATGGCGAGCATGGAGTGGTCGGGCTCTCATCTCTTCCCCTGGGCCTGACCAGGGCAGAGATGGAGCCTGAGGCAGGACCTGAGTGCAGGCGACTGACCCACGGGCCGTGGCATCAGAGTGTGATCCAACCGCCTGCTCTGCCTATAAAAGGGAAGCAACAAACTCTTTGTCCATTCCAAGAAGCTGCTCAAAATCAACACTGCCCATTTAGCCCAAAACTGCTGTGTTATTTTAGGAAAGCTGGATTCTGTAAGAAGTGCTATCTTTTAGAAAGGATGATAGCCTAAAGTCAGGTCGTTTGTGGCTGTTTAAAATCCTACAACCAGTGTGGGGGTAGTAGTGTCTGCCCAAGAGCTACCCGTACTCTAACTTCTTACATATAGTATCAGGTGAATGTATTTTTTTATTTTGTTTCTCTCCTCCAGTGCAGCTGTTGAAGTAATTCCTGTACATAAATTTTCTTTCTCTGTCTCTCTCTGTCCACGTCCCTGTGCCCAGTTTTTAGTTTTTCCCTCACTGCCTTGCAGCCTGTCCCTTTTTAAATTTTATTGTTATCTTCCTCTGTGCAACTCCCTGTCATTGTTTTGTTTCTTCCCTCTCTGCCTTGTGGCCCATTACTTTTTAAATTTTGTTTCTGCTTCTCTCTCTCTGACCAGCTTCCTGTCCTTTTTTTATTATCACAAATAACCAGATCTCAGCGGCAAACCTCAGCTGTGGAGCCACGCTTACTCCTGAGAGTAGTTGTTGAGGTCTGGGAGTTTGGTCTGGCCCTGACAGGTCAGCATCTTCAGGCGGGGCAGAACTGTGTGTAATTGCTGCATCTTTCCTAGTTTTGAACAGCAGTGTCCAGCCTGCAATCTGAAGCCTTCTAAGGTATTTACAGAAAGAAGAGAAAGCAAATCTACTGGTGTGCTCATCCCTCTGGGAACAGCTGCAGTCCCCCTGTGCTGCAATCAGCAGCGAGGGGAGAGCGAGCCCCAGCACAGCTCGTGAGCTTTTCTTTCCCAAGTACATTTTACTGGGGATGGAGCACTCGGGAAGGCACAGAACATAATTTACAAACTAACAGGATTATTTGCATGCTGTTGATCCTACTCTTCATCAGTTCATGAGAATTACATTTAATTTTAAAACAGGCCTTAGAGAGTCAGAAAATAACCCATCTTTATGCTGTAGGTAACTTCCCAGTCCACAGCATAACCAGCTGAGGGTTACGACTGCTCAGGTGCTTCTCCTCAAAGCGCAGCCACTGGAAACAAAAGCAACATTCTAAGATTTTCAGGTTTAATGCAGTGCCAGGCCCTGCATGTTAGACCTGCCACAGAGCAGAGCCCCGCACACACAGATCCTGCCCAACACTCCTCATTGCAGCCAAGTCACCACAAGCAGGAGCTGACCTCCAACTAATTAATTTCTTCTGGGAAATGCTGCGAGGGTCCCCATGAAGCACGTACCTCTTTATGCAGCTGTTTAACTGCACGGTCATAACTGACCTGGATGGCTGAAACCTGCTAACGTTAAATGCTACCAGAATGGTTTTGTGTCTGGGTAAATGAAGAGGCTTGGGGTATGTAATCAACTCTTCATCCTTTTGTTGCCCGCTAAAGGGCATGGCAGGGCTGCGAAGACGATCACTGTTATTAAACCGTCAGTGTGGCTCCAGGAAACTGGAGACTGTGCTGAAATTTAATTATGGAGAGCAGCAGGGGAGGGGCCCCCTGGGAGGATGTGGGCGAACCTGTAAAATGCACTTAGTTTTGCTGATATTCTGAAATTACTTCTGTGCAAATTACTGTCTGCTGTGTGCTGCCCACAGCTGGCAGGAGCAGGCCACTTCCCTCCTCACCAGGTTAGGGATCTTTAAGAGTGGTTTAAGAAGGAAAGACATCTGTACCACAGTATCAATCCTAAGTACTATTGGTTCAGTTGGAAACTATTTTTGGGGGTGGCTCCTCCCTACTAGCAGTGCCTGGAGGTCAGATAAGCTGTGTTCAAAAGCTTGCTGGGGCACGTGCCAGCACTCCCCAAAGCTGGTCAGAGTAACTCTGACCCCCCCGGGCTGTGCTGTGGAGCTGATGCAGTGGGTCAGGACAGTGATGACGCACCCCACAAGTACCACAAACCCTACTAAGTGAAGTCCTGCCAGACATGGTCCCAGCCATTGTGAACTCATCTGAACAGCTGCCACTGTGGAACAATAATTTTTTTTTTTTCTGTCCTTCTTCACAACCAGGCAAGGAATGAGACCTGGGTGTATCACAACCACTAGATTACAGCACTGCTGCTGCCTCCTCCTCACCTTCTGGCTCTGCCAGTCAGCCTGTCCTTTCCTTTGGCTCGGCTGCTCACAGCAGGCACTGCTTTCGGGCCAGGATCGCTCACATTCACTCCATGGTGTCCTCCACCTAGAAGACAGGTTGGAAATGCCGTGCAAGAGCAGGCAGAACCAGCTGATGGACCACCGAAGGGGCCGGCATCCTTGTATTGCTGGAAAGTGCCTCTGGGGGGGAAGCCTCTGAAGCTGTGCGCATACCATATGTATATTTTCTAAAGTAATAAATACAAATTGAGAATTTAGGGGTGTTTCTTCTGCACTTTTTATTCCAAATTCCAATTATAACTTTAAATCTCATTCTTTGGATACAGTCTTCCTCGTGCTTTCTCAGAAGGGCTGTTCTTGCTCTCCCTTGTCACACAGCACGGACCGTATGACAGAGCTGCGAGAGCAGCCACACGGTATGATCCCCAAAGGCACTCCAAGACCACAGCAGCACCCGGAGAGAACTCTCTCCATGAGGGCGTATCGGAGGGGCCAACGCAACCGCGTCGTGTGGTGGACTCACCTCTCCCGTCGGGAGGGAAGGACCTGTGCTGGAATTTCCTTGCGTTTCTTCCCCCTGAAAGGACAGAGCAAAGCATGCACAGAAGTGAGCGAGGTTCTGTCATGGACATGCAGCAGAAAGCCTGATGTTCACATAGGGTGTCAGAAGGGAAAGCTTTGTTCTGCCAGTCCATCTCCTGAGAAACAGGAGTTGTGATGGACTTATGCTAGTAAAGAAGCCAGCATGTGCCACAGGGATCAGAGATGATGTGCTCTGGAATAGGATTGCCTCTCAAACTAGTGTTTGGGAAAGGAGGCCATACTGAACCTCCGTATTGTGCCGTACAAGGTTACAGAAGCCACTGCTCTCCCTGGGAAGGTAAAAAGCACTAGCACCCAGACGCGCAAATCCCATCCCCTGAGCACTCTGCAAAGCAGAGAGGGCTGAGACCCCAACACTGCGCTCAGAGGCATTTGCCCAGGAAAGCAGAGTTTTACAACCGACAGCCACGACAGCTGCTGGCACTGGGATTCACACGATCAGCATTCACTAGCATCAGGACAGAGTCTAGGTGTCCCTTGCCAACCTTTCTTATTGCTGGGATTATCCAAGGCTGGCTCCCCATCCTTAACAAAGTCCTCTTCAAACCTGCAGGTTAAAAACAGGCATTGTCAGACCTGACCGTTCTCCTCCAGTGTGCAAAAGCATGGGCAGGAGACCTCGAGACAATGCAGGCTCCAGCCTTCGGCCCTTCTGCACCTGCCCACTGGCAAGTATGTGCAGGTTTATCAGCAGGAGCTGAAACTGCATGCACTAGCCAGGAGAAATGAGGCTGTGAGGCAATTCTACCCCAAAGGAGAACCTCTAAAACCTTTACATCAGCACCCATATGTATATATTTAATTCTATGAACATCCATGAAGCCTATAGATGCCTGTAGTGTAGCTGTACCACACTCAACTGCAGCCTCCCAAGCTTCCAGAGTCTGGAGTAGCTTCAGGATTTGTCAGATCAGACTCATTTGGTTGATTTCTAATCCTACTTGATTTGTATTATGGCTTTTCTCTTAAAAATTGGTATACATGAGAACAGATCAGAGCTGTCCTGCCAGCAACACTGAGAACCCACTTAAGTCAATTCACCTCTAATTATTGGGGTCTCAGTGACTGAAAATCTATGTATTTAGTCCCATTCCTCAGCCAAAAGACTGACCCACCTGTCTGCCCTGTCCATGCTCTTTTATCAGCAAACCTGTGTAAGATTCCCTAACTCCACCACCTCTCAAAACCTTATCCTGCTGCAGGTGCCAAGTCATCCTCCAAAGCTTTCTAGCTGCTGTGACCAGTTGAACAAGCACAGTCAGAGGGACAGTGTTTAAAGCAGCAAAGTGTCAGACCCCATTAAGAGCTCTCCTGTATTGCTGTCCCCAGCACCTCCCCACATTACTGAGGTAAGCCCTTTGAAGCGATCCCCCCACACCGCAGTGCCTGAACGGGCTCTGTTTATGAGGTGTGGAGGATTTAGGCTTGTTGGCCTGTCCTGTGATTGAAAAAGAGAAAAAAGCAGGGCAGTGAGAAAACCTGCGGACTAGCAATGCAAGTTTGCCCACCCCTGTTTCTAGAAGAGCACCTGCACCCTCCTGCCATTGGATTTGCCCACATGGAGGTGGAGATGATCCTCCAGATACAGACTGAGCATTGACTGATGCTGCCCTCCCTCCCACAGTCCAAGTCCTGGTGGGACCAGAGGTAGGAAATCTTTGTCAGCACACAGGATCTCCTATCAGGACATAATCTGACCTCACGTCAGAAAGAAAATACAAGAATCACTCTGATACCTGGTCCCACTGACAGACATGGTCAGGAGGAGAAAGAGACAGCAGTGTGGATTTGGTCAGGGAGAGGCATGTGACAGCATGGGATTCAGTCAGCAAGAAATATCTGCACAAGATCTCATCACTGGCTTTCCATGGCCTGCTGCAGACAAACCACCCCAGGACAGTGGATGACCTACATGTGCTCTGACTTCTCCACATCCCAAGCCCGTCGCCACTCGCCCTTCGCATTCTTGTGACGTGCCAGTCGCTCCAGGTCGATCTGATCTCGCTCCCTCTTCCAGCGGATGTACTCCGAGCGCTCCCGTCCAGTCATGGGGAAACTCAGCTCCCCAGGGTTCTTCTGGCCTGACTTCCCACCATCCTAGTGCAGGCAGAAGAGCTCCTCATTAGTAAAAATCTCTGAAACAGCTGCTTTCAGTGTACTTTGTACTGTCACCGCCAGAAATGCTCAGTAATACTTGAAAACAACTTGGAGCAAGATCGGCTTCTCTCTCTAAAGCAACATGCACACAGAGGGGCTCTGCTTTACCCATCATCTAAATGTACTGGTCCCAGGGCTGGCTGACGTTATGGAGAGGAAAACTGAGGCAGGAGGAAGTTACACAGCTTGCTTCGAGTCATGTTGTAAACCCACAGCCAAACATTCCCTCCCAGGGATATTCAACAACAATAATGAAAATCTGTGGCAATGCATTTCTGAAAAGTTGTTTCACTTCATCCAGACTGTATGAAGTGTGTTACATTTCAAAGGATTAAAATTGCTTCTACCAAAACCCCTGAATTTTGCCATCTGGGTACTTTCCTGTTGCCTTAATGAGATGGGGCTTCACTGCTGTTTCCCTAACCTGAACCACAGTGTTTCTCTGGCTCCTGTAGCAGTTCTGACCTCCTGATCTGTGAAGCAGCTGCCATAAGATGTAGTTTTTCATTCTAGATAGTCAGTACCTGATTACAAACTTTTAAAGCATGCCCCTGTAATTCTGTGTGCAAATGGCCACAGGATTGATTTGCCCCATTTGTACTTGCAGTCACTTCAACTGTGCAGGCATAAATTAGACAGTGGCTTTCACCCACAGTGTTCCTGCTCACCTCAAGATTTTAAAACCAAACGTTCTTAATTTTTCCAGGAAGAGGCATTTTGCTAAGGTTTACTTATGGCATATAGTTAGTTCCCGGAGTGCTTGCAACATCTCCCAACAGAGCTTGGTGGGTTGAACTCTCACAGAAGATGCACCAGGCTGATGATTCCCCCAACCTGAAGACTTTGGGACACTTAAAATCAAAGTTACACCTACAAAATCCTTCACACTGACAAGGTGGAGAAGAAAAATGCCTTCTGTGACCACCAGGCACACACAGCCCTGGGGCTGGGGCCAACCCTGTACCCAGGGCAGGCGGCACTGCAAGTGCCAAGAGCAGCATTCCCGAAGGAAAGGGGCTCTTCACCTTGGCTGCTTTCAGCCTCTTGGTTTGTCACTCCACCTCACGACAGACTAGCTTAGAGCTGCCACTGTTCAACAATTTAGAGCTTAATGAACAGATAGTTCAGAGCTGATGGAGCATGTGGAGGGAGGTGGGGGGTAACTCAGCTGTCAGGTTAATGGACATGGTGGAATCAGGAGCCAACTGCCCACAGTGCGTTGTCAAGCAACACTGCGTAGGGACGAGCTTAGTGCAGAGCTGAGTCCTGGGGTGCTAATTACCAGTGGGTAATTCATCACTTCATACACGTGCCCTTCCACACCAGCCACCCTCACCCCTTCCCTGAACAGGAATTAACTCCTCCTCAACATTGCACTGCGGATAAAAGCAGAGCAGTGGGAAAGGAGCAACTGAAAGCCCTGTTACCAAGGAGACCTACCTGTGTGGGCCAGGGACCGGGTGGCAGTAACTGCTCCCCCATTCCTCAGCTAGCAGCAGCTGGGGGACCTGAGGCTGCAGCCCCAAGAAATGAGAGATGAGGGCCCCACAGGCACCCAGGACAAAGCAAGGGCAAACAAACACTCAGCCTTGGGATAGGGCACAGGCCCAGGGGTGCCCCCTCCAGGTTCCAGCCCCACAGCACAGTAAGGCACAGGGGGTCCTGCCCTGAGACACCTGCAGAGGAGAAGCACAAAAGCCGAGCAGCACACAGCTAAAGAGCAGGGCTTCGCCTCCTGAGCTGGCGGGTGAGGAAAGCACTCTGAGCCATAACCTTGTCCTGGAGCAAAAGGGAAGCCAAAAGCAAGGGCAAGACCAAGGCTGATGCCCACGTGCTCTCAGTAGTAAATGCAGAAGCAGCTGTGGGGCCTACAGAGTTGGGGGAAAGAAGGGGGGCAGGAAGCTGGTCCCTGACTTGGGGCTCATCCCAGTTGCAGCATAGTCATAGTTAGTTAGACCACAGGACTGTCCTGCTCCCCTTTTCTGCTCTGGGGGGCTCAGTTGGAATTAATGTTTAAGAGCCCATCTGTGTCCTCCTAATGAATGGCACTGAGGTGGGGCTATTCAATTTGTGCTCCATTAATTAAGAGCATCTGCAGGCTCAGGGGAGCCAGCATGTCCTCCAGGGTTTGCATTAAGCAGTCAGTGGGAAGGCCTGTGCTTTAATTTACCTCCATCCTACTCAGCTTCTGTTGAAGTGAGGAGCTGTAGCTAACACAGCCTGAGCCTTTCAAACCACAAGCAAAAGGTTTTGGGAGAGCCTGCAGCTGGGCCTGTGCTGCCACAGTGGTGAGTGCGTTCCCTTCCATGCTGTCACTGCTGCCATGCTGGAGACTTTACCAGCCCTGGTGAGGTGGGAAGGGCAGGTCCTTTGCTTCAGGTGTGTTAGCTGCTCAGCAGAGCTTTGGATGACGAAAGGGATGAACAGTGGGGACCACACCAGAACATGCTGCTGCTTCCTTTAGGGCTGAGGTGACTCTTAGTGGTGGGGAGGCACATCCTACTGGTTTTCTCTTCCAAAGACAAGGGTACCCCCAAAGAGATGTGGGGCCCCACTCACCTTCCGGCTGTGCTCACTTTCTGGGCCTCTGTCACTGTCTGATCTCCGCTTCTCTGCTGTTCTCCTCTCCTCTGCCTGCAAGAGCATGGACAGGAATTATTTCAAGGATTCAGCAAGGTCTCCTGGCAGGGGAGTCAGTGCCTGACACTGTGCTCACCAGGACATCTAAGAACTGCCCAGAAAAGGTCAGCAAAAGGGGAAAGATTGGTTTCTGGGGCCCTGAATCAAACTGATGTAGAAAAAAAGAAGCCAGAAAGTAAGGGATGTATGAGAAAAGCAAGAAAAAGGGATGCATTCCCACAGACACCTCCTCCTCCCAAACTAGAGGAAGCAGTGTCCTGTATGGCCCCATTTCTCCCCAAGGCAGACCAAGTTTCAGGTACCTTTTCAGATTTGGGCCAAAGACCCAGGTTATGATTCAACTGTACAGGAGCTGGCAGCCCATCCTAGACACAGTTAGAAGCCAGCATAGTAAAACTAGGAGTGATTTTTGTCCCTATCAAACACAGTGCCCTTCTCCTGGGGTCTGTCCCTGCTTTCTGGGTTTAGCCATGCTGCCACCAGATTGGCAAACTCTGCTCTAGGGCTGATAGCTCCCGGAGGTGAAAATTAGCCCCTCTGTCTTAACGAGCTACAGACACTAAACACGAGGCACGCTGTGGGCCAGGCAGTTCTCTGGCCCTACGTGGGAATGATAATACAGATGCAGCCAAATCAGAGGCCAGGGTGGCATCACAGTAGGTCTTAGCAAAATAGTCTGCAGAGCATAAATATCTTTTAAGAAAGGCTTTCTGCCCCGGTTAGACAGTTTTGTCGGGGTGCCACCGGGAGGGCTGCTGAGCCCCTCAGGGCAGGGGGTTGATGCTGGCCCGAGGCTCTGCACAAGTGGCTCCCACTCCCACCCAGGCGTTGCCACAGCACTTGATTTGCAGGAGGGTGGCTGCCAAGTGGCACAGCATTTATCACGGCGGCCTCCCCCCGCTTTGTAACCCTACGTGGCAGCCCCAGAGCTGCCTCACACAAACACTGCCACGAGTGGAGAGGCCCTAGCGTGCCCTGCTACGGGGCTGGGGAGCATGTGGGGCTGAGATTATCACGCTGCCATTTTGCACCGCCAAGCAAAACTAAAACACAAAGAGGAAAGTCACAGCACAAACTGTCGGGTCAGCCGTTCCAGAAAGCATCCATGCGGTGAGGTCCAACCCAGGCTGGAAACGTGGTTTTTATTCCAGTGAATTGCCAGCCCCAGATTTAGCCCAGCATTACCGGCCTGGCTGTGGAAAACTTGGGACACCAGTCCTGATACCTGCTGGCTCTGCCCAGCCTCTCAAGGCAACTCATCCCTGCTGTAGCCTGCCCCTGTGTGCCTGGGGAGATGGGGCAGGGAGCGAGCTGGGGGCCGACTTTTGGGGGATTTTCTGTGTGTGCTGCATCTGAGGCAGGTGCAAGCGTGTCATGGACATTGCCCTCAGTGCATGACAACTTCCCAGGTCTGACTGGCGTGAAGCTGCTGTAGCTCCAGGACAGGGGGAAGCTTGTGTAAACAGATCCTTGGAAATCAGCAAGGTGTTAGCTATATTGTCCTAGGATTTCTCAGCAAAGATTTGGGGAATAAGCAGAGGAGTCTGTACTGAGAGAAGCCACCCCTCACCATATCCTGACCTGTTGCAAAACGGCCAGGATATGGTGAAAGATGATACTGGGTATTTATTTCAAAACTTGTTGCAAAAACTTATGTAACTAAAAATGCTCCCTCCAGCCTCTAAATCAGCTGCTTGTGCAGCCCCATTTGCAGAACCTAGTAGCAACAGATCTAACGAGTCTCTGCAGCTCCAGACCGAGACTTTGCATTTATAGAGAGATTAAACCAGCAGAAACCTGGAAACTTTGCTTATCTGAGGAGGCTGGCTGGGGAGCAAGGTGCAGATGGATGTTTAGCCTTTAAAGCAGCTGTAAAAGAAACTCACCATTTTAGAAAGAGTACAAAGGAGCCAGCTGCTGCAGAAGAGCTGGAGCCCCTCCTTCCCTGGGGAAACCTTGTGTGGGAGGAGAGACAGGAGAGAAGGAGCTCTGATTGCCTTGGAAATGCCAAAGACAGCTCAGAACCGGTGGGGAAACTGAGGCAGGGAGCTGCATGGGTGTGCTTATTGTTCCATCTGGGTCTGCATATTTCTCATACAAGCTCATGCAACGAATGATTCGGTTTGGACCCTTGACAATGCCTGATTGTGTCCCCAAAGACGGGAACCGGAAAGCTTGGAGCATCCGCACAGCCGGAGCACTGAGCCAGGGTGTGCGTAAGCTGCGGGGGGAGCAGTGTGCCTCTGCCTGTCTGCAGCCCAGCACTGCCTGACTTCAGCCCCGGCTGCCAAGGAGCCCGGGAAATGTGGGACAGCCCAGCTGAGGGACCGGGCTGCAGCACACGGGACACGGGAGAAGACGCAGCTCCTGCCTTGAGACATCACCCCGCAGGCTGCCGCGTGTTGGGCACCAGCTCTTCACGTAGCACTCTGTCACAGGGACGCTGCACAACTCGCCATCGTTTTACATGCCTCACTCAAAGCCAGACTGTCTTTTTCCTTAGTCTGTTTCTACTTTTGCTTCTCAAAGGGCACTGTGGAAAACAAGACCAAAAAATCTCGTTCTTGTCCACCAGGAAAGCAGGTCTGAACGGTGCAGTGAAGAAAACATGGTTAGCTTTGCTTTCGCACCGGCTCAGAAGCAGATTTTCACATTAGCTCCGTGCTGCCCCAGAGCTGCTGCTAGTCTGTTATGACACACCCAGGCTGTGGGGAAGCAAAACATGTTTTTCTCCTCCTTCCTCCTCTCCACCCCCAAAATTATGAAATATGACAATGACATTATCATCTCATAGTTTAACTGTTCCTGCACAGCAGGGGAAGAGAGGTGAGGGAACCAAAACCTAAAGTAGGCAGAGAAAATTACGTTTGTTTATCCTGAGATTATGCAAGGATTTCTCAATTTCTCACCCACAGGATGGTCTGAGGTGGAGCAGCGCCTGCTCCGAACTAGGATACAGCCCCAGGATCCCAAATGCTTCTGGCTGTGGGGTTTGTCTTACATCCCGACCTGCATATACCCAGCCCGCGTTAACGTGCAGTAGTGAGAATGCTGATGCTATTATCCAGCCCTCTTAATCATTGTTTTGTACTAACAGTTCTTCTAACCAAAAGGTTTGACAGGCTTCAACATCTCTGGGCTACTTCACTGTCTTCTTATTTCAAAAATAAGTACCAGCAGATGTGTTAAGTTAACCTTTTGGTACCTACATCTCCAGGCACGTGTTGACACCAGAACTGGCATTTCTGCTGCAGGAGGAGAGTTTTGTGAGAGCTTAGAGCTGGTTTTCCAGGGCTCAGATCCCCTGCTGGGCAGGATTTTTGAAACTAGTACATGAGAGGATTTTTTTTCTAACTCCTTCGAAAAATCTGCCTACTAATTGTGCTGCCTGAAGGGAGCTAAAGACTTTTCAGCCCCCCTTTCTGCCTATCTTCCCCTCCCATATGCAATGTAAAAGCAAGTGTTTTTCCCACCACAGGTTTGGTTCCTCTCCTATGGAAGCACCGGAGTCAAGACTCATCTGTGTAAGTCCCTGCAAGCAGCTTTTGTTTCTTGATTACAGATGTTTCTGATATACCATCCTGGGAACCTCTGTTAATAAAAGGACAATTTAAAAGCCCTGCAGCCCTATCAACTGTCCATTTAAAAGATCGTTTGTAACCTGCTAATTAACCATTGTGCTCCACTGGTCCCGGACTGCTGGCTCGCAGCTCTAATGTATTAATGATCCTGAAACACTGCCAGAGCATGGAGTGGCTTTTTAAGAAAACTGGTGTTAAACATTAGGTGGTATCCCCAGCCCTGCCTGCAGGGAGAGCACTGGTGCAGGTTTAGGGGCAGCCAGGCAGAAGTGGGAAGAAAGGGCCCAGATGTGGCACTTCCAAGCCAGTAGCAGCGCTGGAGGCCATGAAGTTGCATCAGTGGAGTGATGTGCTCAGGCTGATTCATCCTGCAAGGAGACAGGACGATTTGGTCCCACAGCCCTCTGTGCTAACAGAGGCTTTCACTGGGTAGAAAAAAACAAGGCTTCAAGATGGCAGGGTAATGTAAGGCACTGGGGCTGTTTCTGAAAAGAAAATCGTGAGAACAGCTTTTTTTTTCTTTGCATTTCCTCTTTGGCAGCTTCTGCCACAGATGTGCGCTGCCAGATGCAATGAGGTCTTGGGCTGACAAGGTTATGCTAGCTAGAAGCACCAAGGGTAGCAAGAATGGGAGTCTTCTTTTTTCTTTTATTGAATTTCATCATGAATAAAAATAGAGAAAAATGTGGGATAATGAGGATGCCCATCAAGTGTTTTAACAGGATAAATGTGGCAAATGCAGAGAGGAGATGTTATTGAAGGGGGAGTGATGGGGGTGATCCTCTCTCCTAGGCACCACAGGCCTCTGTGGGTGGGAGGACACAAATAACCCAGAATGAGCAGGGAACCAGCTGGGGCATGAGGCTAAAACCCCCAAAGGATGGACCGTGCTGGGGTAATAAGAGAGGCTGAAAGCTAATCCTTGAATTGGGGGTCTCAGCTCAGGTCCTAACACACAGCTACTCAGATGACAACACTGATAACCCATCAGGCTCTCCTAGTAGCTGATCAATTTGGGAATGAAAATGAAGTTTCTCTTTCGGATTCACTACTAATTAAAGGATAGAAAACAAAAAGTGGCAAGAAAATGCCAGTTTCCATGGTAGAAGATTAGCAGGGCTGTGCCACTGGAACATGTGCTGTGCAACATGCTCATAAATGGTCTGGAAAAGGAGCTGAATAGAGAGATGACAGTTTGCTGATGATACTAAATCATCCAGGGCAAAGAATGTAATTTGCCAGGAAAGAGCTGCAAAAGATCTCTTGACATTGAATGCCTGCATCATAAAATTACAGATGAAATTCAATATCAATAATACAAAATAACTCACAGTGAGAAAAATGCCCTTTCTTACATATACACACACGGTAATGAAGCCTGAACTATGATTAACACTCAGGAATGAAATTTTGGTCTTATTGTGACTAGTTCTCTGAAAATGTTAGCTCAATTATTTAGGAAAAAAAAAAAGCAAAGTAAGTGCAAAGTTGTTAGGATAATAGAGAAACAAGCTAGAAACATTGTTAATGTCACTGAGTACATCCACAAGAGCCCTCAGCTTGAATACCACCTACAGTTCTGATCTTCTTGTATTAAAAGAATATAGTAAAAATAACAAAGGCACAAATTAGGGCAATGAGAGTGATCGAAAATATAGAGCTACTTCCTCACCAGACGTGTCTAAATAGGGTCAGCCTCTTAAGCCTGCAGAAGAGATGGCTGCGGGGAGATGTGAAACGGGTCGATAAAATCGTTTGTGCTTTGGGAAAGTGAGCAGGGGATGATCTATGCGCTGCTTCCCGTGACGCAGAGACAGCAAATGGAGTTATCAGGTAACAAGTCTGAAGGAAAAGAAGGGATGCGTGTTTCAACACAGCTTGTCACTTAACACTGCAGCTCCTGCCTGGAGATGTTGTGGGGGATAAAGTTTAGATGGACTCCAAAAAAAAAAAAGAAAAAAGATTAGAATTCAGGCAAGAAAAAGCCAGTCATGGAAAAAGATGCTGTTCTTGGGAGAGGAGGCCCCTAACTTGGGGGCTGGTGAGCACAGGAAGGGAGGGATGACCGGCGGCTGCCCTGGTCTGCTGCTCCTTCCCTGTCGCGGTGCTGCTGGCTGCCCTGCGAGCGCGTGGTGCTGGTGCAAACGCTGCGGCACTCCCGCTCCCGCTAGCGCATGGCCTGTGCTGGCAGGTCCCAGCTCTGCACTGGGCTGGCTTTGGGCGGCAGAGCCCACCGGGGCACGTTTCCCTGTTTACCAGCTGGTTCCCTGTTTACCGGTTTTCCTGAAGTGACGCAGCGCTGAGCCATTCAGCCTTGCTCACACTCTCATCGTCACCACAGCTCGGGTGGCAGAGGCACGCTACAACCCCGCTTACGTGGGGGGAACTGAAGGCCGGGGCTGCCAGGGTTTGTGGGTGCTCAGATCCCACCGCTGCTGGTGGGATTCAGCGTCCGTTTCCAAAATGAATTGCCATCCCTGTGACACACGGTGAGCTCTGTAGGCTAAAATTATTTAATAGAGGTTTTATACATTTTGGAATTACTAACTGATCTGCTCTCTGCACTGCAGTCTTCCAGCGCCTCTTGGAGAAATGCACTGCTCTGAGGAGCAGCACGTGAGAGACTTGCCAGCTCTCAGTTTTTCAAGCACTTCGCTATCAGAAAAAAGAAATCATAGTTTAAAACAGTAAACCTTAACGCAGCTTAGGAACAGCTGAAGTGACAGGGTGGGCCAGACCAAATCTCCCCTGACTCACCCAGCCCAAGCTGGCACCATGTGCAAGATGCCAGTGTGACCTGTCACTTCAGGCCCCATCTGCTTCTGTCACTGATCCTGTGAAAAGGGTGACCTAGGGTGGCTGGAAGAAAGCGGCTTGCAGAGGTGACTGTGAAATCAAACCATTTAACTCTTACAGCCACATCCCTTTGTCACGTTGTAAGGGGCTTTGGTTCTGAGAGCTGGTTTTTGTCTGGCCTGTTGTAGGTGTTGTCTGAGGTTGCACAATTAAAATGGTAATATGAAGATATTTTCATTAAGTAGGGATGGAACAGGGCCTGATCAGTCTAGGGAAATCACCAGGAACAAGGAAATCTCCTCAGCTCAGCTGGACTCTGAAACATCCAGCTGGTAACAGGTATTGGAAACTAGAGTTTTGAACACTTTTATATCTCCTTCTAAATTATAAGATGAATCCAAAGAACCACAACAAACACTCCCACAAAAGCCCATTTTATAATAAACTCATTAGCACACTCTTCCAGAGCTGCCATTTCCCAGCCATGGGAGGTGTGCTCGGTGCAAGACCTGTGCTTGCTCCTCGCCTCCCATGCCAGCTGGCAGAGCGTGTGATCCCTGAAAACACCCTGCCCCCGGGAAGCTGTGAGCACCCGTTCTGCTCCCTCTGAGCTTGTAATAGCCTGGGGGAGGCATGCTTCAAAGCTCAGCAACAGAAATCAGGGGACAATTTTTCTGTGCCAGCAAGAAGCATGATGCCATTGCTATATGGGTCTTGCCAGCAACATCGGTCCAAGACTGCTGTTGAGCCAGACGGTGTGTCCAGCCAGAAGACCAGGTGATCAAGCAAAACTAATCTTTCTTTTCAATCTTAAGTAATGCTGAGGGCAGATACTGCTCCTTGGTGGTGTTATTCGATCGCTTGAGTTATATGACGCCTCTGTGGCTTTCCTGTGCTCCTGACAGACCCTTCTCTTGTTCAGCCACAGCGTGAAAGCACCAAAGGGCTCTGCACAACCCTTCTCCCTGTGGACGGCCTCCCTCTCGCCTCCCTCACAGCCCGCTGGTGCTAGAAGAGTGCCCGAGCTTCAGGCTTACCCTCTGCCAACAGAGTGGCTGGCTTTGGATTAAGGGGGAAAAAAAGGGAAGATTTAAATGAACTTTGGTATCTGAAGAGGAGCAGCGTAGAGTTGTTTGCATTCCTGGGGATTATCAGGATTACCTTCTAGCCCAAGCTGTGTGAAGGAGACCACTGTGGCTATGTACAGTCGAGGAAAGGAGTGATTGCGGAGTTCTGTGAGCTCCTTGCACCGCTATATGGAGGTAATTGCATTCATTGGGAATTAAGTTAAATGAATGGTAGCACAGTGGGAGCTGAAAGTAGCAGGAGTACAACCCAAGACGCCAACCTATGCTGAATCACCAGAATCAAATCTGCCAGGCATTAGGGACTTCACACCCTCTTTGCCAGTTCAAAGCATCGGATCTTCAGCGGTTCATGTAAGAAGGTGTGGGCAGACATGGCTTTGAGCCAGCACAGCTGTAGGCCTGGTCCCATCAGCACTCTGGATCAAACTGCTTTGGGGCCTGTATGAGCAAGGCAGCACCAAAACCGTATACGTGGACCCTCTGCCTCAAATTTCACATTCCATAATGAAAGTATAAGAGAGGTGACCTCTTTCAGGGCTGTCCATACACTTAAAACACGGCTTGGGCTCTGAAGCCAAAATCTAGGCACTCCTCAAGCTGCTCTCTCCTAGCACAGGCTCAGCCTTGCTGACCTCAGAGACAAGTATTTAAACAAGCTTGGCAAGAGCAGAAGTGGAGATGCTTGCCCGGGACCTCACAGAATGACATCTGACAGCCTCAAGTCCAGCTAGAGCCCAGGCACGGTCATGTCACCCTCCTCATGCCTAGGTGTGTTCGTGAGGCCTTGACTGAAATGGGTGACATCTGCCATGTGAACCTCTGTCAAACACAGAGTGACCAGTGGCTCAATCAGGCAGCCTCTGTGAGGTTTGTGGCATTCTAAAAACTGTTTGGTAGCCAAAAGAAAGGGGCACATGGGCTTTCAGAGCCTAAGCGAACTCTGGAAAGGAGGAGCTGAAGATTAACATGGGTAGCTAGGAGACGGTTGGCTGCTGTCCCAGAGAGGGTGCTGCACAGGTCTCCCAGCGTTCCTGGGTGTGTTTGGCAGCTACACTAAGTGTTGTTTTCCTGCATAGTCTTTGCTGACCCTGTTTGCTGCAGGCATTCTTACTTATCTGTGCAAACTTCCAAATAGGAAAATATCACATGCCTCGGTGTGTGTAAAGAGGAAGGTATTTGCAAAGAAGTATTTGAAATATGTTTCAAAGATTAACAAAGTTCAGCCAGCTCACCCAGTAGGTTGAGGCCAAGCACAGCAGGACTTGGGTTCAAAACAGATATTGCCCAGCTCTATTAACTTTTAAGTTGTGCAGCAAGTCAACAGGGCAGTTGACCCAATCTGCTGTATGGCCCCAAAAAGAAGTTGCTAAGAGACAGGAGGTGAGACTCATGCCCCAAATCTGGCAGTGGTTTCACCAATCCTCCCAAAACAGCATCTAGTGTTTCTTATGGACCCAGTATGTTTGAGAGCCTGCTAGCTCTAGATAGGATCGCAGAGAATGGAAGGACTGTAACCTTTCCTCCTTCACAGTAATGGAAGCTGGAGAGTTTTATGGTGATAAGCCCAGACTATCACTATGTAGTGTCTCCCAGTGTCCTGGTGCTGGGCTAGCTCCTGCTCTGTCTCCAGGCCAACACAAGTGGGTGCTGCTGCAGTCCAGTCATTCCCAACGTGCTTACCTTTTCCTTGTTGTCCATGGTGATGGCAATCTGCATCCTTCGCCCCCGGCGGAAAGCCACCAAATGGTCTGTCTCTTCTTCGCTCAGGTCTGGCACTCTGCCTGGGCCAGGGAAGCACTCGGTGCGTTTCTCACTGACGATCCGCTTGCCCTGGAAAGGACCGGATGAGTTAATGACACCTCTGTGAGCCCGGCGCAGTGACATCCTCGGAGAGTGGCCATCCCCAATTTGCAAAGGGTTTTGGTCTGGCAGAACAGAAACTTGAGCTGTAGAGTCTGTCCTTGTGGTTTATAGAGCCGCCACCCTGCTTTAAGGGATATGGGATAGTACATAGGCATGTTTAACTGAGCACAACTTAGGTAGGGTGGGACTTACCCTGTTCAGATGAACACTAATTGACATTTTTATTTTAGACAGGCGAGCCATCTTGAATTTGTCTTTGAAACAAACATGAAGTTGTTCTCTCGCCAAACAACACGTCCCAATAAAATTGAGGCTATGCTGCAGCAGAAGCCTAGAGGGTGAAAGAGGAGGGGAACAGTGGTGTTCTCTCCAACCTTGCCCACAAAACGAGTTACTACCCTGAAGTGTATTAACACCTGATAATTTATCATCTTCTTAGTCTGTGCATTCATATTTCTGGAATGATATATTCAGCAGTGGAATAGTTTAGAAAACTGATATATAAACTCCTTGAACAAGGGCAGTTTATCCGTTTCAGATATTATTTCCAGCTGTCTGTATCAGTTCATGACTTCACTGCATGGATTTACATCTGGTTCTTATTTTGTTAATTATCTTTGTTGCTTGCTGAGCTCCTGCCAGTGCCCTCAGACATCACTTCCACAAAATGAGCACATCTTTTGTGCAAAAATACATACTTTTTCTCATTTAAAAGTATCATCTTTCAGTTCCTTCATGTGCCTTTTTTTTTTTGCCTTACAAGGAAATTAGAGACTTAATAAGACATCTCCATCTTTATCTCTGATCTTTTTCTTTCATCTGTATGATTCCTCTGATTGAATTTACCAGGGATGAACAAACCTCAGAAGCTTCCCTCTCTAAAGGATGGTATATTTTACTCTGTTTTTCTCCTTGGACCTCCATGCATACCGGAGTCTTGATTTCAAAGGAGCTTAAAATCCCAAGTAAACTTCCGTGAAACTTGGGAACTCTTTGTTGCTACGAACTTGGTTTCAAAAACAAACAGCGCACACTGACCTCTGATTTGTATGGGAGTCTTGCAAGCATCAGTGGGTTTGCCATGACATATGACATCAAGATGACCTGCATTAGCCTCATCTTCTCTTGGCTCTGCCAGAAGTGCAGATGTTAGCATAGGGGGAGCCTTGCTGTAGACAGCCTCCGTCAGCAAGACCTTTTTTATCACTTGTTCAGTCATCGAGCTTCCTAACACATGATAAATGTTTTAGGAGGTCCTGGAGTATTTCCAGAATCAGACCTTCAGTCTCTTGTTTATTCTTCTTCCACATCTGTGTAATGTTGCTGTCTCAGCAGAGACAGTTCCTGTGTTAGACCGATGCATGTGAGAGGAGGAGTTGGCTCTGTCTACCAGAGCTGTGTGGACATGGTGGGAACCTTTATATACATTCCCTTGAGTACATACAGCTCTGGGCTTAGGTTTCAGCTGTAGCTCCTAACAAGTTCTGCTGCCCTTAGTAGGACCCTTGCTATTTCTGCTTTTCTTGAAATAAGTGAAGCCACATGTTGCATTCAAAGCAAGGATCTACTGCCAATCTGCTCAATGCCATTCCGGTACTTTCTGTGTTGTTCTCTATGTTTGTGTCAGGGCAGTCTCCTACTGTGGCTGCTGCTGAGGACCAACATCTGTGAGCCATCCCTAGAGATGCCAAGATGTTTTTTTTTCTGGAGAGAGTAAAATCTGACAGCCAAGAGAATAGGCAATCATTTAAATGTGGAGTACAACTCTCTTGGCATCTCCCATAGCCAGACATTTAGGTGTACTTTTACCTGCAGCCAGGATATATATCCTGGAAAAGTCCCCATACCTATAAACCTTGTGAGCTGTTTTAAAGGTATTAGTCTATGCATTGGTCTTGAGAAGGATATGAGTTTATCAGAGACCAGGCAGAGCCAGAAAGTCCAAACTAGAAGCTAAACTGCTCTAAATCCTAGCTTTACTCCCCCTCCATGAACAGGGCATACTATACTGTCCTAAACTACACATTCCGTTGCAGTCACAGCATTACAAGTGATTGCATTACTGCAGCTTAGTAAGTGACCGCCCGATTACTAAACTAAAGCCAGCACTGGTTGAAGGTGTGAAGGTCAAGGGCAGCTTTGGCAGCAGCGACCAGAAGACAGTGGATTTTAGGAGCTGGAGAGCAGTAAGTCAAGCAGCACACCAAAGACCATGGGCTTCAGGAGAGCAGATGTGGAGCTGTTCAGGGACCTGGCAGGCAGGACCCTGCAGGAAACTGTCCGGAAGGGGAAGGGAGCCTGGGAGACCTGGCTGATTTGTGTGGACACAGGAACATCAATAAGGACTTCCCATTGTACTAGGAAATAAGCAGATGTGAGATAACTTGGAAGAGAACTCTTTAGCAGGGGATCAGACTAAATGACCCCCAGAGGTCCCATCCCACCTCAGCTACTCCGTGGTTCTGTCGCGTCCAAGCCTGTAGCCTGCTTCAACTGTGACGGAGAATGTACTCAGGTTTTACACCTGTATATGTGTGTACATGCACAAAGGCATGTGTGCAGGTGTATGCAAGTAATGAATACACAAGAATGAATTGAGTAATTTTGCCTGTTTTGTGCAGCTCTGGCTTTTCTACAACTAGAGCTAGGTAGTACAGACCAGAATTCAGGATCAGGGAGCCATGAAGCTCACAAGCACTTTAGGTCTTGGCTTTTAAGTGGAGCAGCACCTGCTTCTGAACGACTGAATCACATCATGTCCAGAAGTAATGTATTTCCATTGCCAGAGCTATTAGCCAATATAAACACAGGATATTTTAAAATGAAAAGAATAATTCAAATCCTGTTCATGTTCTATGATTCATATATTTTATTCCTAAATTTCACAGAAACTGGAGACTGGAATTAGAATGGTCAGCATACGATTCCTGCTTGCAGTCAAAGAAACCAACATGGTTTTTCTTTATGCCAGTGCAAATCAGTATTAATGAACGTGGGTGGAAGAAAAATTAACCTTTTGAATAGACTGTCTGGGTCTTGCATTTCAGACCACAGAGCTGGGCTGGATAATTTGAAGCTGCAAATCTCTTTTGTCATTCCCTCTGGGTTTATGGGGCAATGTCTGTGGCCACAAGAGTATCCTCTGGTCTCACTCATGTTGGCAGTTATGCTGAGATGCTGTAGGAGCTCCAAAATACAGTATTAACATGGTCATTTTAGGAAGCTACTGTGTATGAGCACTCATGGACCATGCCAGTGCTCTCACCTTGTGATAAACACAGGAAAAGGCAGTTTTATTTAACTCTTCCATTAAAGACTATATAAATGGACACTTCTTACAGGGCAGCTTGCAAAGTTACGCTAACTGAATAATGTGTCTTCCAGATATATGAACTAACACTTCCCACTGCGATGGAAAGGCAGTGAAAACTGAAATCTTGTCATTCCCTCTGAAAACCTGAGCCTTCCTAGTTAAACTTTCCCCCACAGCTAGCAAGGATGAAGTGATAAGCATCACTGCATGTGCTTCACAGCTCCCCTTTGTAAGGAAAACTAAACTCTTTCTTACATGTGGAAGACATGGAAGAAAAGTGCCTAGCAGTTTTTTGAGGCCCTCTACACATCAAGGGTCTGTGACTTAACCCCAGAAATGTCAGTGGAGTCACAACAGGGACAAATACAGCCTCCCTGTTTTGGAGCTGGTGTACACAAGACTGCACCTCTCTTTTTTCTCTCACCACACCAGCCTCTCCTATTCTAAAAACCCGTTTCTCGCTCAAATCTTCTGGGGAGGAGGGCTCTGTAGAGCAATCTGGGCAATTGCCCAAAGCAATCTGTAAAGCAATTTTCAACGAAAAGAATCTTTCTTTTCCCCAGCATCTGCCTCACTGGCAGCAACTCTCCAGCTGAGAAGGCTGCCTGCTGCCACCGAGGAACTCTGCTGCCCAAGCAGGGTGACACGGTTTCCTCAGTGTGCAAACAGTCCCTGTGAGGACGGTGTCCTCCCAATATAAGAGCAAAGCTCTTTGGGGATTGCAGGAGCACCTCAAGTGGGACTCTCCTGCACAGGGCCCAGTCCTGCACGACTGTAATACAGCTGGAGAAGAGCTGAGATCTGCTGACATCCCCTGAAGGCAGCCAGACACATTGTGCCATGCAGAACAGGCTCTTAGCTGCTTGCTGTCCCATCTCCCTGCAGAGGCTGAAATATGGTGGCTTTGATTTGGAACCCCCAAATCGCTTCAGCCTGGCAGGTACTTCGGTGCTGAAGCCGTACATTGCTTTGTTCTTCAACGGTTATTATTCCTAGGAAATATCTTTGCTCCAGGCATAATCCTGAGTTTCCTGGGACATACGGGGCAATACATCTTCCCTCCTTTAAGCCCTGAGCAGGCATGTACAGTAATACTGGGCTGTACTGCTGAGGTTAGTTAACGAACTGGAGAGCTGAGCTTGCTCTGCCCTAGACAGAGCACTGATAGAAGGTGTTCAGCATTCTAGTTACTGATTTTTTTATTAAGAAAATAAGCCCAGGCTTAGCAATGTAACAGTAAGCTATTAGTCCATAACTTGGACATCAAACATTAATTCTAGCTTAAGCCAACAGCTGTTCCCTAGAGCTCTTCAGTCTTTAGATGGTGACGGCCTGTCCTTTAGACAAATAACATGGGCACAAATAACTCTTGCCCAGGAGGCCCAGCACTGGGCAGGTATTTTTGCAGATGGCTTCATCTTAGAAAGTCCTTCCTGAGAAGGGACATGGGCCCTGAGTGCAAGCCACAGCAAAGCCACTGCCTGAAAACCTGCGAACCGATGCAGAGGACCTCGTACCCAGATAGAGGAGCCCAGATACAGGAGCAGGACAGGAGCCTCAAAGTACGCTGCTGGGTTTACTGGGAGGTGGCCCTTTCCTCAGGCTGTTAGCTGCTAAAAGTCCCAGTGGGAAGGCTGGCGCGTTGGTAAAGCCACTAAACCCTGCAGCTTATTGAGCAGATGGCAAGGAAGACTCGGAGGCTGATACAGGATATAGGTATTTAGCAGAGCTGTGATAGCCAGACACATACAGGCTGGAAGACCACCACCTTTCCTGGGTAATACCTTCTCTCCCTCCTTCCCTCGTTCCCCATAGAGCTTCTGGCTACAATGCATCGCCTGAAGGCACATTCTGCTTAATGTGACGCCATGTGTCTTTTTTCTCTTGTTTAATTATTTTAACAATATCAGTCATTTCCTAGATTGCTCGTCCCACATCGGGAAATCCCAGTCCTCAGTGGGCCAGCTCCCAAGGCGAGGGATGTCAGATGAGGAAAGTGCCTGTGTAGAGCCAAGGGGAACAGAGGGCAGGGCCCAGGGAGCGGCAGTGCCTGGCAGAGCCACTCCTTCCCCTCCACAGGGTCTGTCCTGCCTCACTCACTGCCCACAGGAGCTGTGGGACTCTGGCACTGACTATTTAGCTGCATTCAGACAGAACTGCGCTGCTTCCCCTGTAGCACTTCACCAAGAAACTGTAAATGGAGAAGTGCCCATCTTATGTCTGAGGCATGCCCCAGATTGCAAAAGCAGTGTTAAAAACACCTGCCTGAGGAGTGTCAGGAAAAAGAACGTGGGGAACAAAGCAAAACCCTGGACTTCCATCTAGTTTGTGCAATTTTCCAGCTGACTTTCCTCTGGGGCTTCTCGCTTTATAATGATTTGTGGTATTTAGGATTGGATGTCAATGGTTTTCTGCACAGCCCAGCTACTCTGTCACTGGAACCTTGCCATGGTCAGAGGAAGGATGGTGAGGCCCAGTTTGTCATCTCAGTGTCACCAAGCAAGTCTCTCCAGGGACACCTGCTCGCTGGGAATCTACCCTTTAGTTATCTACCCTCTTTTAATCTTCAGCAGACCAGAGGATGCTTAACAGGGCAGCAGCAACAAATAAGCCTGTACTTCACATGATATCTAATACAATTTTGTCCAAAATCCTAATAGTTCTTCCCTCTCACCCATTACAGTCCTATGCTCGTCCTACTCATCCATTTTGAGAACTATATTTAAAGTAACTAAAGGAAGGTTCTGGATTGATGCCACTGGAACATTCACTGACAAATCAGTTTTCCTCTGTCATCAAGTCAGGCTGCTGGGTTGTACTTTACACCAACATTCAGGAGACCCTGTGAAAGGTGCTTAATACAAGCAAATTCATAGACACCGTACAGGAGGGACCTTATGGGGAGTTTCCACCGAGGTCTGCACTTCCAGCAGAATAATCTCAGAAGTCTATTAATTGTCCATGCTGAAAAACACTGGCATAGAGTTTAAGGCAGCAGTGTGATTTAGCTGCCAGTGCTTTGCACTAATACAAATCCCCATCTTGGACTTGAATTCTGAGCTGTAGATGATGGAAATGGCTCCAGGGAACACAGTCTTTCTGCGAGAGCCACTCACTCTGCAAATGTAATTGCTTCAAATATAAGCCCCCCATGCAGAGCTACACAGCCATGAGAAACCTTGGAGGAGACTCTCAAGTATTTCATTGGAAAAGATCAGTCAGTAATGAGGAATGTCAGATTTCTATGTACTCCCTCTTGTAAGAAAAAACAGAATTTCCCCCCTTACATCAGGAGGTGGTTTGGTGGTGCTGGAATGAGATTTCATTTGAAGAAGATGTCCACGCTACCAGTAATCTATCTGGAACAAAGGAAATGAGAAGCCTCAGTCCCTTTCTCCTCAAAAATCACTCTGAAAGGTCCATTATTTCCTAAATGATTCAATTCCTTCAAGGTAACATGCAATGACTTTATAATGGCACAGTGATTGTGGCCTATTTCTTCATGGAAAGGGAGGGTAACTAGGTCATGGAGAAACAGAAATGAAAAGGCATTGAAGGCACAAAAATCACAAAAATATTTCCAAGTTGCCTCAGAGGGAGAAATGGCTCTCTGCCTGTTGTTTACAGCTCAGGTTTTCAGCACTCCTACCCCAACGCACCAGGGTAGCAGGAAGGGTGGGGTTTCGCTTCATGGCCCTGGGAATGCCTTTGGCTCAGACCTCAGTTCAAAAAAGCCCACTCTCATTTTGTGGGCCAAGCACGTTGCTGTGCCTGAAAGGGGACCCATGGGAGTACTATTTGCTGCCACCGTTTCCTCCTCCCATCGCCGCTGTGACGGAGGCAGGAGCTGACCTCGGGCGCCCCAGCGTCTCAGCAAGGCCAGCTGAGGCTTTATGTCTCCTTCACACCGGCACGGTCAGCACAAAGGGGCTGTGATCACCTGCCTGCTGTGTCTCCCCTTGTCTCACTGCTGTCTTAGTCTTAATCAATAAATGGATAAGATCGCCTCTTGTATTCTTTCAGAACATATTCAACAGCAACGAAGATCACTTGCAGCAATAATCTGCCTCCAGGGACTCACTAACTAGAGAGCTTCCCTGAGTGCCCACACAGGTGCATCTGTGCAGGCAGATACTACATTTTCCCAGAGAAGGTGGCACTTCTGATCCTCGTTCCTATTCATCTCAGGGGCCAAACTCACTAACTCCAGTGAGAACAAGGCCGGTCCCCTGAGATACACTCCAAGTGAAGAAAAAAAGAGTGTGAAGCTCATACAGGCACGTACTTCCTTGGCTGTGCTGCCAATACTAACTGCCAAAGTTCTATCAAACCCTTCCTGGCAATAAGTCCCGATGTGCTGAAGCTGCCACTGGGATCATTACATCAAGATGCACAGACTGCACGAGGGATGGGCTAGTGCCCAGGAGTGGATGCTTTGGGATTTAAAAAATGAAGTAGCTTTTTTAATTACTTTTGCCTTCTCGCATGATTTTTCATTAAGTCTGCAAATACTGGGTCACAGTTTCTGCCCATCACATTGGCAGCTGCAACAGATACTCATGTCACTTTTTTTTATCTTCTGCATTCAGGACTTTCTGGAATACAGAGGGAAATGCTGCTGATTTTACCACCAAATGTCACTGCCTCCCTGGGAATAGCTGGAGAGTAATGCAGCTAAATCTGTCCGAGCTCCCACGTATTTCCACCCCCTTCCCAGGCACAGCAGCACACTTTAACAAACCTGCTAGTGGCCCAGGAGGGAAATGAGGTGACTGATCTCTCAGAAAGGGAACTGGCTACATGTGGCTGGATGGAGCTGCTGGGTGGTTTAGCAAGGCACAAGTCAGAAATGGGGAGGGAAGTGGTTGGCAGCTCAAGATGAAGATTGAGGCTGTGCTGAAGGATTGAGAAATGAGAGAAAAGGAGAGGGAAAGGAACTATTCCTTTGGGCAGTGAGGCACCTGGGGACATGCTGAGCAGAAAGCTAGAGTAAGAGTCAGAACAGAAGCCCCTTTGTGAGTCAAGAGGTTGCGGTGTAAGAGGAATCCTATTCTCTGCTCACCTTGGCTTTGTTGTCCATGGTAACAGCCAGCTGCATCCTCTTCCCCATCCTGAACGTGAACATATGATCTGCTTCCTCCTCCTCCTCCTCCTCCTCGCTGCCAATGCCGAACCCAGGGCTTGTAGGACAGGGGCTCCCCCATTTCTCGCTCACCACCCTTTTGTCCTGGAAAGCGAATCACTTCTTTTAGCAAATCCAGGCCCCTCAGCTCACCAGTGGGATTCCCTTCCCCAAACACACCTGCATGCGCGCAGGGAGGCCATCTACCAAAAGGCAGGCCTTGCCCCAAGGATGCTCGCTGTGCCCGGCATGGTGCCGTGACATTCCTAGGGAACAAGGGGCTCCTTGTCTGCTCAGCAGCGAAACCCACAATTACAGCGGGTCTGGAAAATCCTTTGCACTTACAAATCTGACATTTCAGACTAAAATGTCAGAGTTATGGGAAACAAATGTCATCCTCCTCTCTTTCTGCAGCACTCTGAGTTAGATCAGGAAAGCCTAAGTCCTGATGGAGATGGCCTGGGAAGCCAAGTGGATGGCTCCTGAGGGTGGTGCTCACCATCGAGAGGGCTGGGCTATCTTGTCCATAGTGTTCAGTCTGGGTAATTGCATCTTTCAGGTCCTGTATGAGAGAAAAATGTGTGCAACAGCCCACCTGCGGAGCAAAGCAAGGGCTGGGGCGTGGCTGAGAAGTGAGCCGTGACCTGGCCTGGATCTAATAGCCCAGGAGCACTGACTGCAAGCAAGGAGGTGGGCTGACCCCACCAGCTCCGCGCGAGCTCTAGTAGAGGACTTCGCCCAGGGGTTAAAGCGGGACTGGCCGGGTGGTTCACCAAGCCCCACACTGCCGGGAGGGGTGGACAGGGCTTGTCAGACACAGATTTGGCCCAGTTAGGAAGGGAGTGTGGGACTTGCAGGCTTTGCCCCAGCTGTGGGAAGCCCCAGAGCAACCAAGGGCTACTTGCTTTGACCACAACTTTGCCCAGCCTTCGGGCACTCTCAGAGGCACTCCGGATGCCCCCAGTGACACACATCCACCTGCCTACATGTCTGCAGTGATGCTGACACCCAGGACCCGTCCAGAGCCAAGTGTGCCTGTTCACACATTCATTCATTCATTCACCTATGAATTCATAGTTCCATGTGCCTGGGTACAGGTGCTTGGGCATGGCTGGAAATTCATGTACACTGCCTAAAATCACACTGAGCACACACCTCTGCAGAGTTTTCACATCTGTTTGCAAAGGCTTAGGAGCCCTATGCCTTTGCTGTGGAGGCTACAGCTTTCAGAACTGTCACTTTGCTGAGGTAGGACTGGAGTGAGAGCTGGCCTGTGGTGAAGGAGAGGCAGCACTTACATTGTGAGCTTTGGTGATGGTAATAGTGAGTCCGTCCTGCTTGGGTCTCCGGGAGGTAACAGCCATTCCCTCCTGCTCTGCTCGCTTTTTGTCCTCTTCAATTTCCTGAAACATAAATATCCTTATCATCAGTATGTACCTGGATGCCCACAGATGTTGTCCATTTTCCTGTTTAGGATTTCTCCTAAATGGACCCACTTCCACCTCTAAGAGGGAGTGGACCACCTCGTGTCCAACCTGTGTGCCCTTGGGAGGGGTCACAGGCATCTCTGACCTCCATTACCTGTCCCTGTGGCACAGGGTAAATCTTGTATTGGCTCAGAGTGTGCCCTCTGGTCTCAGCATACACAGTGGAAGCAAGCCCAGAGCATGGGGGCAGCTTCCTGACTGGCAGGGCAGATGATGGGTTTGAGGTTTGGGAAGGATTGGGTGTAGGATTTGTGGAGAGGCTGGAAGACACACCAAGCCTGCAGAAAGGGAGGGCCATGCTCAGAAGCCATCGTCCCTGTGTCACTCTGGGGAAGGGCATCATCTATGGCCAATGGTTGAGATCTGACTATCTACTAGGCAGCTTCTTCCAGAAGTCCGATGGTGGGGGCAGGTGGGCAGCATTTCGTATGGGATAAGAGTTCCTCTCCCCCAGGCTGACCCTGGTGTTCAACCCTTCCCAGAGCTTTCCACTACATACCACTTTTTGCTGCCACCAGAAAAGGTCCAAAATGGCTCCTGTGGTATCAAAGGAAATGTCTTCTAAGCAAGACCCAGCCCAGAGCACCACTCTCAGCTCTGGACCCAAGACACAAAGCCTACTCTGGGTTTCTGGGTTTTCAGCACAGCTCTCTGCCACACTCGAGACTGCCCACCCAGCCAGCAAATGTTAAAGAGCCCCTAAAGCCAAGTGGCCTTGGGAACAGACAGGAGAATGTCTCAGACAAGCCAAGGGGGATCCTTCTGCCAGGAGTACCCCCAGGCTGTCCTGCTCTGCACTGCCCTATGCAGGCACCCATGGAGAATGGTAAACAAATCTGCAGGGAGAGCTCTGGGTCACCACAGCGTCCCCTAAATCAGCTCACACAAGCCAGGCTGGGTATCTCCTCCAGGCCCCTGGGTAGACTCTCTTGGCCAAGGCAGGACAAAAAAACAGCTGGAGGGCTTCCTCCTAATTCAGAAGGTAACCAACAAGCTGCTAAAGCCTTGATTTACCTTCATCTTTTTTTTTTTCATGGAATCTCTTTTGGAGATCTCTGTGCTCCTTGCAAACACTGGGACCAGTGAGGAAAGAGCTTCAACCCATACCCCTGCCCTGGTAGGGAAGATAAACCTATCAAATGTCTTGAGGATGCAACCTTCAGTGCATCCAAGAGGATAAGCACGAGGCACTGGAAAGGACAGATGAGGAAAAAGTCAGGGGAGTAGGAGGTGAAGGGGTAGAAAAGGTGTGATGCAGGTAGAGGAAGATGGTAGGGAGAGAGGAGATACTGCAGCAGCAAGGCAAGCTGCTTTCCAGTGCAATTCAGGAGCTGGAGCTAAAGGCAGAGGCTCTGCCAACCCACTCCGAATCCCTTCTGATGTAAAAACTGTGTTTGTATAACAAAGTCACTCCAACACCGCTGACCATTCTCATTACACTGGGAGCTGAGGACTCCAAAACGGACCTGGCAAAGGTAAGAACCTGCAGACTTACCTGGTATCGTCGTATGAGTGCTTCATTCTTTTTCCGCAAAGCCAGTATTTTCTTATCGAGTTCAACATCCTTCTGCTCTTTCTTCCTTAACACTGCATCATCCACAGCAGCATCCTGAAAACAGGAGCAAGTCATCAGTCATCAGTCATCACACCAACAGGACAAAACCCACTCCTTCTGTTGAGACAGGGTAGGAAGTGGAAGAGTCCTTCCCCACCATTTCTCCCCTTGGTCCTCCATTAAAAAGAATACTGTATCTTGTAAACTGACTTTTTCCTGACAGAACTGACCTTTTATTTTCCTACAATTTTTGTTCAGCAATGAGGTAGTTAGAGCAAAAGCTGTTGTCCCAGTTTGGTGGCTGTCAGTAGGCTCCAGAGTTAACACACTGCATGCAGTAAATGACATCTCTCCCTGCTGTTGGTGCAGGTGTTCCCAAGCACATTAGTTCCCCTCCATTTATATTCAGAGAGCACCTTGGTTACCACTGGGGATAAAGAATTGGATTTTTTAAATTCTACTGACAGCAGTGTCTAGCAAAAATTAATGCTGATGAGCATCATCTCACTGCAGCAAGCTGATCCATATCGTCTAGACTCTGCCCAGTGTTTGCATGAAGAGCAAGGTGGCAAGGCTGAGATCTCCAAGGCACTACAGGTTTATTTTTAAACAGTGTTTTTATGCTCTCCTTATCAGCATGGCATCTGCATGCTGCAGAGATCTCATATTCCCACTCCTCCACTCACACAGAGAGCCGAGTAAGATGAAGCGAGACTGAGGAGGGAAGGAACCCCAAATCTCTGAGCAGGCATCGCACGTCTGGGTACCTCTTCTGCTAACATGGCAACTCTAAGCACCACTAGGCTACCCCCATCCCGCCACCTTTGCCATTTGGCCCTGTGCAATAAATCTGCCGCAGGAGCACTGCAGCAAATCCAGCTGCATCCAGCAAATCCATACTGCCCACAGTGCCAGGAAAGTTTGGAGGAATTGAGAAGCAAATGGAAGAAAAACGTCGCCCATCTTGCCACAAACAGACGTTGCTCCTGCAGACGATTCACCCATCTAAAGCGGAAACAGCCAGCGTGTGGCAGAAAAGCACGGTGACGGTCCCCAGGGGCTGGAAAAGAGGTGCCAGCGTCCTCTGGGGTCAGCGTGGTGAAACAATCCTGTACCCCTCCTCGCCCTGGACCTGTCCGGGTCTCTGGGGCCAGTATCAGCCCCTGCTCCAGGACACCTCAGCCCCCAGCTGGACCCCGGGGGCCGGGAGAGGGACCTGCCAGGGCAAAGCTGTGCCCCACCCTCAACTCCAGCCTCCCGAACCCTCCCAGCCCCAGCCCGGTGCTGACCTGATGGCTGCTGTAAGCCTGGTCCTAAAACCAGTTTCATGAGTATACTGGGGATAACTGGTGAGGTTTCAGTAGTGGGGATAGGCTGCAGGGTGCCCTGTGAGGGGACTGACCTCAGCTGGTTGCAGGTTCCAGCCGGCTCCATCACGGGCTTCCCGCCAAAACCCAGCCAATCAGGGGAGTCCGTGGGGCCTCTGAGCCAATCAGGGCAGTCCGTGGGGCCTCTGAGCCAATCAGGGGAGCCCCTGGGGTCCCTGAGCCGTCAGAGGAATGAGGCATCCTCCAGGGGAGGCAACGGTGCCTCCAAGGAAGCGCATGTCAGAGAAAGGGGGGAAGGAGGCCAGGGAGGAGGTAAAGAAGAAAAAGGTGCTGCTGGGAGGAGGAGGAGGAGGAGGAGGAGAGGCCCACCTGAGTGGGGACACCAGAGCAGCTGCTTCCGGCAGGGAAGCCTCCCAGCACGGACCCCATCACCGGAGCTGCCCTTGCCTTGCCAAAGGGAGAGGGTGCCCCGTGCTGAGTGGGGTGAAGAACAAAAACATGGGGGTGAGTGGTGCCAGCAAGGAAGCAGGGGTGTTTTTCCTAAGGAGGTGTTTGGTTTTATTTTTCTTTAAAACCAGTATCAATTGTTAATATATGGTTGATTGGCAAATAAAATTCCCTGAAACAATAAAGTGGTTTTGCTGGCAATGCATGGGCAAGGCATGTTTTTTGCCCATCCCTGTTGGCTTCCTGTCAAATTCCTCATAAAAACACCAAGACCTTCAAGACAACTGTTGGTTTTCCCATTTTTGCGGGAGTGAATCACCACCACCTCCCTGCAAGTGAGTATTTCTGCTGCCCTTGCTTCTCCAGGGCCAACAGCTCCTGACTGTGCCCATCCCCAGATCAAAAGCCCCAGGAGCATCCCCCACTGCAGGCTCCGGAGATTCAAAGCTGGGAAGAGTTTCTGCAGAGACAAGAGGGGCTTTTCCTTCATTAATCATGACATAGCAGGTGTGACCTCCTTCAGGGAAGGATCTGTCAGGGGCCAGCCACAGCAGCTGGGGACACGGGATCTGGGTCTGACACCCGCCATGCCCTGGGAGCCTTCGTGCCGGCGGTGACTTAGGCAGCCAGGCTCCCCAGGGTCTGGCCTCCAGCGGTAGCCAACAGGCTTGCAAAGCCCTTCTCCTGGGAAGGGAGGGTTTCTCCCACAGACCTCAGGTGCCTTTTGCCTGGTCCTAAGTAGGTCACCAGAGGAAAAACTGGAACAGTGGAGGTCTGGCAGAGGGGATGGAGGGGTGCTGTCAAACACAGCCCTTCTTAAACTGAGCCAACACACAGTGAAAGCCCAAGGCTCGATGGCAAAGAGTAAAGAGCTGTGGTAGCCCAGGGGAGGGAAAGCCTTTGACTTTGCTCCATGTTCCCTGTTTGTGAACTCTATCCAGTGACATACAGGGGCTCCCACCTCCTGCAGATGTATGTGTTTATAGCGTGCCAGTGCATCAAACAAGGCACAACTAAGGTGACGGGAACCTGAGCTTTGATTTTTGTGTGTCATGTAGAACTTTGCCAGGATGGGGATATTCTGCCCATTTGAAAGCACAAGATTTTAGATGAGCTGCAGGAATTACCTCCTTAACACGGGAAGGTTTTCACTACCTGAGAGGTGGACATCGAGTGAGAATGTGGGCACATTTGATCATCTGGCCCTTCGGAAAATAATTCTAGGTAGTGTGTGGGAATTCAGCCAGGGGTTAGCACCACTGCTCTTCCAAAAGCATCACAGGCCTCCTGGGAACCAGGGCTGCAAATCATCCCGTGTGCCCAGCCAGCGCTTGCCTTCAAAGGAAGGGATCCAGCTGCTGAATCACCGCACATGCCTGTAATGCTCAGTCTTCCTTTCCAGGGCTTTACATGAAAAAACCCCAAAGTTAATGACATTTTAGCTCCCGTCAGGCAGATCTGTGCTTGATCTGCAAAGAACAGGGCCATGGATGGGGGGAGAAGTCTGCGTGCGTTATGTTCTTTGGTGAAAAGGGACTAAAGGTTGAAAATGTGATAGCATCACAGAGGAGGTGGGCTGGATGTCAGAAACAAGAGAGGGGAAAGGCAGGGGAACCGGTTTGCTAAAGCAGATCTCAGATCTGCCGAAGCGCATCTTCACTTGCCTCCTCAGTGAGGGTTATTTTATTGGTGCTGATTTACCAGCCCTTGCTGAGGGCCACTCTGCCAGGACACAGGCATGCATTTGTGTTCAGGTGGAACAACAGGGACATTTAAACCGCCTCCACACACTCTCCTGCTGGACAATGGGATTTTGTCAAGGTCTGTGGGAGAATGAAACACGTTTTTCCATTGTCATCAATCAACCGGCTACACGACAGGTGAGTAGACTGTATATGTGGGTGGATACACTTTCATGGCCATTTTGCAAGGCTGATTAAAGCCGAATTCAGTGTTTACCTGAACAGAAGCTATTCTCTGAGCACTAAATTGGCAGGTTCGCTGTTTGCCGAGTGCTGGGGTGTTGGCTGCTTGAGGGTGGGATCAAAGTGGTGTATGCCCTCAAACACACCCCTTTCATCTTCCAATTCCTTTGAAGGGGCACTGACAGAACTGCCGGCTCAGGAAGAATTTAAAAATTCCTGCAGAGATTGTATTTGTGCTCTTCTTTTTTCAAAGGCGAAAGATGGAAAGGACCTGTCAGGCCATTCTCCCTCTCCGCGCAAGACTGCACATTTGTCAGCATTTTGTCTACGTTGCAACACAGCTCGTGCTGGGGGGAGGGGGGGTCTTTCCATTTCCAGCTGGAAACAAGTCACTGGGAGGAAAGTTTTGTTGGTATTCAGAACTTCTCCCCTTTATTAATGAAGCCATTAAGGTATTTCTCTCTGCGCAGTCTGGGGAGCTGCGGACGAGAGCGGTCTGCTGCCCGCACACCCCGAGGCCACAGAGCAGCCCCGCTGCACGCAGAAGCGCCGAGCGGTGTTTAGAGCCCACGCACCAGTTCGCAGGGGCTCACCCATTGTATGGTTCAGCCAAGTCAGCGTTTGCTTGTCAGCCACCACTGCGAGCCAGCCACTAACAGGGGGACGTGCCCTCTCCTCCGCTTCTGGAACCAACTCGTCACTCCAGCCCATGCTGAAGCTGATGCCCAGGATGAAAAGTGGCTACACCGTGCCCTCCCCGGAGTAAAGCTCTTCCGGGGAGTCAAGGTGCCCGTATGTCACAGCGACCGGAGAGTTATAAATGGCTTTGGCAGAACAAACGTGCAATGGCTTTGAATCAGCAGCCGAGCCCAATGCCTCCTAGATAGCAAGGCAGAGCGAGGAAGCTGCAGAATGAGAGGCCTTTTTCTCTAGCAAATAAAACTGTCACAAAAGGAGAAATGGAAAGCTAGTGGCTTCGTGCTTCAATTAAATGACGACATCTCGTACTGTCATACCCCCACTCCTAAGTGGCACACACACTTGCTACGCAGCTCATCGGGGGCTGGAGGGACGCCTCGCTCCAGACTGTCTCTGTGTGCAGTGTTTTCCCACATACTTCTACGATCGCCTGCTTCTACAGTGAGAGACCTCGGAGGCAGCAGGGTTGGAAAAGCGAGAAAGACAGAAGGTGGGGGGGAGGGAAGAGGAGAGGGGAGCGGGGCCCTCAGCTAACACGCTTCTGCGTAAGCAAATGCATCCGCTCTTTTTAAGAAATATCCTCTGGCTTGACAGCTGCAGCTGAAACCCTTGCCGGGATAGGCACCATCCAGCACTGCCTGGGTTTCTGTTTGCTGTCTGCCCTGGCCTCCCACCCTCCTGGGAGGCACATTGTCCTGAGCCAGCCACCACAACCTGCCCCTGCGACGGACGGGTAAACCCCGGCACCCAAAACCCACACACACGCCCCCAGCAACCCCCCGCCGACACAGTACTGTTTGTTTGCTCCCCGTGCCTGCTGGCAGCCAGGCAAGGAAAAAAAAACAACAAAGCGACAACCACCGAAAGGCCACCCTGAAGGAATCGAGTGCGAGTCCTTCCGTGGGCTTTTTGGGTGAGGGACCCCACCGCCCCGCGCCCCTCCCAGGCCCCACAAAGGCAGCACTCACAGCTCGGTGCATGTTGGACATCGGCAGCGAAGCCCAGCAGATTCCAGAGCAGAGCTAAAAGAGGAGAGCCATCAGACGGCCTTTCTCAGCACTGGTTGCACAGCATACAAGATCATGTTTTGATTACAAAAGCCTCGTCTGGGCTCCCAGCCAAGAGCACTGGCTGCCTAATATACCAAGCACAGACAGGGTTTTGAGTGCCTGTGTCCTCCTCTCCAATCTCACTCTCTTTTTAAAAGAAACACTCCCCCTTTTCCCCCCTCCTGACTCCTTTTAACTTCCTGATGCCACAAGCCCTCGTACAAAGTGGGAAAAGCCAGGCGAACAATGAAAAATGGATCAGGCAAACAGCTTGACTTCACTTCGTGGCCATTCACAGGGTCGTGTTATTTGTTATGCATGGCTAGTTGCACGCCTGGTGGGGGATCGGGAAAGTATCTGGGGTCCTGAATGTCTTGTGAGTGCGAGTATGTGCATGAGCCGTCAGGGGAAAACAAGTGCTGGATTTGCCTTTTTCTGTTTAATTTCAGTATTCTCCAGGAATGATTTCCCAGCTTTTAAAACGCGCCTTTCTTTCAGGGTGGGAACAGATCAATGCTGTGGGGCGGGCATTACCAGCTGGCACCATGACCAACAGAAACCACACAGTCAAAGGAGAGGACTCCCCATAAGTCCACATCCGAAAACTGCCAAAATGATCCCCAGAAGAGTCACAAGTAGCGGGGCTTTGGGAGAATGGGGGCAGCATTCAGCTGCTGCGTTGTGAGCTGCCACACTCAGACCCTTATCTCAGCGCTGCGTCCTGGCTGTGTGCTATATCCTCCTCAATGCAGGCTGGCTGCTTGTCCCCCAACCTCCGTGGGACCCACCTCGAGCAAGAGGCAAACAGGAGATGGGGGCACATAGGGGAATATTTCGTTGCCCAAGGACCAATGCACACCCCAACCTTAATGAGGGCCCTGCTACACTGATACGGTAAAATAAACAAGCAGGCCCACTGCTGGTACCTATCCCCTCTAAGACTTTTGAGGAGCTCAACGGCTGACAAAATCCAAGTTGTTCAACCCGAAATCCAGCCTGGTTCAAGGGAAGCCTTCAAAAGATTTTGAAGAACTCTGAGTCTGGCCCCTCCTCTGCACATAACTCCAGCTCTTGGAGATCATGGTTAAGGCATTAAAGGAGCTGGAAGCATGGCTCAGTAAAAGTGCTTAGAGGGAAAGGCTGACCTATATTAATTAGTAGCTACTCAAATGATGAAAGGAAGCTGAAGCCATTTCCCAGGCAGTGCCTCTGGATTCAGACTCAACGAAGGAAATGGAGACTCTACTATGGATGGAAAACTGGGAAGAAGACACTTTGGCAGAGGCCAAGTGCTCGTCAAGAGGTTTGTGAGGGAAAAGCCTGTGCAGGAGGTCCAGAGCCATGTGGGGCTTTTTCTTGCCCTGAGAACATGCTGCTGCCTTGGGTTTCCAGGCTGGCACAGTCCCTTGGTGGGGCAGAGGGGTGGCCTGGTTTTGGTGGGGCTGGCAGCCTCAGGGCTGCAGGGATGCTGCGGGGCTGAGCCAGGGGGTCAGTGTTCACGGAAACACTTTTTCCCATGATGATGCATTACCCCATTTGCAGGGTGCCGTGTTCCTGGGCTAGAGGAGTCTGCACATGCTGCCAGCGGCCGGGTCCTGGTTAACACAGGACCCCCCCCATTATCTGCACAGGGTGGGGTAAACACCACATGCCGTGGCTCCATTGTGCTACCCAGGGATCACAGCAAGGGGACCATGTCCTGCCCAAGTTGTCAAGGCTTAAGCTAAGTGCTCTCAAGGACTTTCTACAGACCTCAGAGCCATGGCATCCTAGGTCTCTGCTGCTACCAGGGGTGTGGCCAAGCTCTTCCAGCAATGAGCAGGGCCTTGAGCAGGCATGAAGAGCCCTAAAATACCTTTACCTTTGCTAATGTCTCTGGAGAGCTACAGTTCCCTCCAGGGCAGTGTTGGCCACTCCACTGCCCAAAACACAAAGAACTGACATTTCTCAGCTGTCCATGTCTGAATGACATAAATAACAAACATCTACTTCTGCATCATCATCTGAGGCCAATGAATGCTCAGTTAACACTGCAGACACAGAAACCCAGGGGCAAAAGGACCCAGTCAAGCAAGCAGCATCTGCAGCTTCAGCAGTGGGGCCGAACAGGCTGGTTTGGGGACCTGTTTGTGCTCTTGGGACTCTCACAGGATTTGGACAGCAGAACCTTATAAATATGCTGAGATTTGTGGGATTATATGCATGCACATATATTTGCTTATTCCTGGTGTCATGGCCAGAAAGGGTTGAATAACACTGCGGCTGTCCTCAGCTCGAGGGCTTGCTCTGAACTGCCGGGAACTCTGATGTGATTTAAGTGCAGTGTCAGTCCCAGGATTAGCATGGCCTTCCCATGGGGTCTGTGCCTGCCTCGGGGTAAGGGCAAGGCTCTGGGACCATCCTCCTGGCACCAGGGAGCACCAGCACCCAGAGGTCTGCCACTTGGGAAGGGCAGGAGCCAAAGATGGTATCCTGCTACGGTGAGAAGGCTGTGCTGGATGCCTGGGAATCTGAGAGACCTGCAGGACCTCAGGACACACTGAGTCCTGTCCACATGAGCACCCCCACATTGGTGGCTGGAGCACATCCATGCTGCTCTCTCAGGCAGCTGGTGGCAGCTATTTCCCAGCACGCAGCAACCTGACAGAGTGCTTCAGCCAGTGGGTGTATATCACACCCATGGCCAACAGGAAGGACGTTTGGAGAAATGAGCTTTGTTACTCACTCAGGAATTTGTCTACCACCCCTAGAGTTAATCTCTTTATTCTTCTAATATTGCCAGAAGACCTTTAAGAGGCAGGATGGCCTGATTCTGGGCTATTGGGCTCTGGCTGCTGTGGACTGGTTTGTGCCACCTCGGAAGCCTGCTCAGCACAGAAGCCTTGGGGTGTACCCAATGTAGATACCCCAGGTTGGATCTGCAGTTTCTACCTTATGGAAAGAGGATCTATGAGCACTTGCTGACTGTTGGCAGTCCCTGAAGGGGCAGTTCCTGGAGCGAACAGCAGCTTGACTTCAGGAAAGCCTGAAAGCTGGAGGAATTGGGACATAAGGGTGTTTTTGCTGCGTGTTGCCCTGCTGGGGCTGTGCCACGCAGGGGCTCGGCTGACCTCCCTGAAGCACAGCCCCCAGCTGCCTGCTTGGAGAGCCTGCTCCCCACTCAGGGTAAAGTTTGTTGCAGAATTTTCTGGGACAAAGGAAGGAAATCAGGGCAAGGACTTGTCCATTTTGTGCTCGTAATTTTGAAACAGTTCCTTTTTCTGGCTGCGCCCTGCAAAGCCTCTCCCTCTCAGTTTCAGCACAAAGAACCATCCCTGAGAGGAATTGTCCCGCTGCAGGACAGCATTCAGCAGCTGGCAGAAAGTATTGCCCCACATTTTGACAGCAAGACTTTGATTCTTCTCTGCCTTACACAAATGCTGAAGGAAAGAATCTGATTCCTCAATAAACCCAAACCTGACTGCCCTGAACAGCATTCCTGGCATCCCTTTATCAGCCCTTCCACCAGCAGGAACCGCCTGGCTTGGAACCCGCCTTCCTTTTCCTTTTGCACTCTGTGAAACTCCTCCAAAGCCACTCAGTCCCATGCTGCCACTTTTCCCGAGTGCACTTCACCCATCTTCATCTTGGCTTGGCTCCATTTTTTGCACGACCGCTCTTTAGTCAACAGATGGCACTCGGTAACTGCTGGGAGAAGTTGGGAACGGCTGCCGAGCGCGCAGCCGGCCCTTTTGGGGGGCTCCTTTTAGATGGTGCATCGGGGCTGCAGTGAGCGGCGTGGCCGATTTCAGCACCACTCCCGCACGCTGCCCTGAGCAGGTCACGCTGCCTGAGGCTCCGGAGCAGAACCATCCCTCTCCAGAGGGAGGGATGGGAACACACAGAATATCAAAGAGGAGTTTCCCAGCAGCCCGGAGGCATCTTTCATATCAACCACCGAGCAGAATGCCCTGCGATACGCAAATTCCTCCTTTCCCTTCTTTGCTTACCTCCGTGCTGGTCCTTCAGCCAGCTGCAACTGCGGGACGAAAATGCGTTTGAGGCACTTCCTCGGGCCAGCCAGGAGGAAGGTCAGCGTGTGCCTCAGCCTGGGAGGAGGGACCAGCCAGAAACCTTAAATGGGCTTTAGTTGCAGAGACTCCCAGGGATCAAAGGACTGCTGAGACATCCATTTTTAAATGTATCTATATACAATTCAAATGAAACCTGGCAAAGCTAGTTAAAGGATATAATGGCAGCCTGGTCCTGCTTAAAATCAGTGAAGATCACAGCTGCTTGTTGGTACTAGGGGCTGCTTTCCCATAGCGACACCAATCACAGCACCAGCACAGAAAACTCCAAGGATTTGTGGAGCAGTCTCATTCCTGCTGGAGGAAGAGTTTGTCCCCGTTCCCCTCTCCTCGTGCACCATCCCAGCCTGCAGGTTCTTGCCCCACATCCTGTGTGTGAGATCTGTGCCTACCCCTAATGCCACCTTGAATAACTCACCATCTCATCACCTCACCTGACATTTTCTGCTCCTGAAAAACTTGTCATTCTAGTGCAGGGCCTCTGAAGCTGATAAGGGGGTCTGTCCTCTTAGTTCTGTCCACTTCCAGACACACACAGCAGGGCCAAACGCAGATTTGCTGACCCCCTTTGCTACCCCAACCTTCAAATGTAGGACACATGACCCAGCCTGGGGAAGGGCATCAGCCTGTGGAAAGTGGCTAGGACAGCCAGTCAGGCAGGTTCTTTTCATCTTTTATGGAAATGTAGTCCTTGGGGAAAGCACAGAGAGCTGCAGACAGCAACTGGTTCTCCCTGGGTGAAAGCTGTTGTCAGCAGGGGCCAAGGGAGGTTCCCCATTCCAGCCCATGGCTTCAGCCCAGGTCTAGGAGGATGTGGGCAGCCCAGTGGCCTGTAACAATTCACAAACTGCAAATGAGCATGTCAAGAGCCAGCAGGGCCTTGACATGGTCATTTGCCCCTTGTGAACTACAAAAAGTCAAAATTATTCAACATAGGGCTGTTTTGGAGCTACACCAGTGGTGACACAACCCACTTTCCGTCTGATGCAGGAAGAAAGAAGTGGCAAACTCAGCAGCTGTTCTCCAGGCCCATGAGTGCCTCTCATCCCAATTAACCTTAATTAAAACCTAACAAACCATTTCACTTCCCTTTGCCAGCAGAACTCAAAAGCAAACTCCAGAGACCAACCTTGGCTCCAGGGCCTAAACCGGACTGAAGACTCTTCTTGGACTCCAGCGGTGTCACATGGCGCTGATGCTGCATGGGTTCGGTCTGGGCTCAGTCGCAGGGAGACCGGCTTTTCTTCAGCAGAGGGTTAAGCTGCAGAGCTGATCTGGAGAACAAGCCCCGGAAAGGTGCAAGGACCAGCCTGCAAGAGGCACAGAGATGTCTGAGAAGGGAGGAGATGAAAAGAGGAGTCAAGGTGGCAATTAAATATTAAAGGACCAGTTCAACATTAGTACTTGGGTGGAGAGAAAGGGTGGAGGTGCCTGAAGCTCTTGCTGTGCTGTGCCTTGCTGGCTGAGTACTCCACTCAAGTGGCAGAAAAATCTTGAAATAGCAAATAATCCATGATCCAGCAGGATGGGAATCATGGTTCAAGAGGGTGCATTAAAACCCAGCTGGAGACACTGGTTCTTCTCCCAGCTGTGGTCAGAATTTGAGCCATGTTGACCTTACTTCAATCCTTGCACAAGCTGAGGAGGCTCAGCTTGTGATAAATTTATATCACATTTACCGAGGTCCAAGAGACCATACAGTTACTCAGGGGAGGTTTCCTAACTGGCCACATCACACTGCACTCAGAAAATACCCCGCAAAACACTTGGGAGCCATCGTATGGGCTTGCCTGGCTCTTATTTTTCTCTGGCCATCCATTTCAGGACTCTATGTGAGCTCCTGAACGAGGGGGCCCTCCACTGGGAACGTGGACATTTTGTTGGTCCTTCTGACTTGATCCCTGCAGCGTGGCCGAGCACCATGCAGCCCAAACACATGGGATTAGGCTGGGCTAAAATACAGGGTTTAGAAATGGGTCTGTAAAAAGGAAAAATTCCATTTCCTTTCTCCCTGGAATACTGCATTTCCTTCAGTACCTTCAGAAGGAATTGGTTAAATAACACCCCTCCTTTGACCTGTTGTTATTTAAACCTTTTGTCAAAAAAGGTTTGGAACAAACATTTAAAGATGCCTTTTTCTGGAAGCATCAGCTGAAATATTTTGAGCATTTCTGAAGCTCAGTTTCTAACCAAAAAAAGCAGAAACATTTCAACAATTTGAGAGATGGAACCTTCCCCCTCCTCTTTCCTACTTGCTCTTGAGCCAGAACAACTGCTTTTCGTTCACTCATGGCTCTGATCCTCCTGAAATGGTCCATTTTTGCCCATTTCCTCTCCAAAATGTCAACTGCGTCATCCCTGAATGACACTGATTCGCTGGCATTACTGCCATTGGGTCAGAAAAGTTTGGTCTGCGCTGAATCCTGCAAGTCCTGTGGGGCTGAGACTGGCACAAGCAGGGATCAGCAGTTTACAGCCGGGTCTGCTCACTCAAGTTTTCCTCCCGTTGCAGGGGACCGTGCAGGAGCTAGACCAGCTGTAAACTTGCAGGGTTCAGCTGTAAAGCTCCTATTTGTGGTATGCCATGTGTTAGGGTTGTTGTTATGAAGTAAAAAGGGCAAATTCACAGCTGAATACAGGTTGGGGGATTGGTTTGTGGTTTGTTCTCTGGTTGCGATGGCCCTGGGCACGCAATGGATCGGGTCTGGGCTGGTGTCAGCTGCTGCCCGTGTTGTGTCGACGAAAGCTGAGGGCTGAGGAATTGCTTGTGCCAGCAGTGTGGATTAGCTCGTGGGAGGAAGCTGAACAGTAGCTCAGCTCTGATCAGCAATTAAAACAACAATCAGGAATCAGCTCCACAAGGATGGGATGTCGGAATCTTGTTGGGATCTGCTAGTCCTGTGCAGGCAGGAGTTTCTCCTGGCAGAGGAAAACCTTGGTAGTGCTGCATTCAACAGCCAGGATTTTGGTTGTATTTCAGAGTGGTTCTTCTGTCCTTCATTATACCTGTCCTACTCCCAAAGGCAGCTTTGATCATCACCTTCACCACAGTCCAGAAACCTGCCAGAGCCACCAAACTGATTTTAGGGAAAGCACCCCTGCTAGCACTGGCTTTTTCCAACTAACTTTAATGGTTGGAATTTAAACTTGTCCTTGCCAAGACTGTAATATTTCTATTTTGAGGCAAAGCTTAGATAAAGAATGACACAATATGGTTGTAAAATAAATAGCTCTCCCCGTGTTAAACTTCCTAGCTGACACCACTGGTCACTCATCTGATTTTCTTTTCCTCGACATGGACAGACTCATGCAGGCTGAGACTTTCTCTTGTCCTTAAATCTGTTAGCACTGCCTTAACACTCCCAAATGAGGAAGGGGAGAACAGGAACCCCTGAAATAAGCCTTGCCCCAAGAGAAAGATCCACACAGTCCTCTCTTCACAGGGCTGGAGCAGGAGGGCAGACAGTTAAATACTCCCTGGAGCTCTCAAGCAAACTTCCCCACTGAAAAATTAGATTAGCAAGGCTGAGAGTCTCCTGGTAACTGCTACCTCGGCTGTGTTTGCTGAGTGGTGATAACACAGGTTCTATCAGCCTTCAGAGCCATCAGACAAAGCCACGGGAGCTGGCAGCACCTGTAACCTCCTGCGAGAGATGCCGCTGTCAATGCCATTGAGCTCAGGGGAGGGGGGACCTCCGGTTCAGGAGGGAGACGCCAGGGCCATGCGCGCCAGGGAGCAGCACGTGGCTGCCTTTGGAGGAGGCTCTGTGGAAACATTTTGAATGCAAACACTTTTGTCTGCTGACACAGGAGGGCTGTATGCAAAGCTGGGGACTTAAGTCTCTAAGGGCGTATCTACCTCCATCTAACAATACTTCAGGTAGTTGGAGGGGTTTTTATAAGATTTTGTTTCCCATTGGGGAAATGTCAGTTCAGGAAAAGAGACTTTTTTTACATGAAAAGCCCTGTACCAGCAAATCTTCTGTTTCAAAAACATTAGTATTCTGAAATCTCAGAGCTGTGGCCCTTTTTGTGTTTCCAAAACAAAGGGCCCAGACCCACAGCCAGTAGAAATGTGCTCGTCTCACCTGTGTGCTCCTGAGCATCCATCAAAATCCCCCTTTTGTGCAAAGCCACGCCACTGTACAGCTTAGAGGCCAAGGCACTGCCAGCACGTGGTACCTCCCAGTGTACTCCTTGTCGTGTTTATTAACAACCCGTCCTTCTGGAGTGAAAACTTGATGCCTGAGACTCCCTGACCTGCAGTGCTCCCTTTTCAGCAACAATTTACCTGCATCCAGCCAGGAGCAGATACAATCTGAGGAAAGCAGGGCGTGCAGGGATGCAATAGCTACAGCAGAACATTTGTGGCTTGCTCCCTTCTCTATCAGGATGGATGGTCGCACAGTGAGTCTTAGCCATGTCCCACTTCCTCCCACATCTTCCTACTGGGAGGGTTGTAAACGTTTATTCATTTTGAGAGTTCAGGTCTCTTGCATCTGCTGGGGTTTGCTTCAAACACTCTGTAGGCTCTTCATATTCTCCTTCATGGTCCCTGTAGAGGCTGTGTCTAGCTTGCTGCTCTTGCCTGGAACGGAGAGAATGGAAGGCTGTGTTAGTGATCCGGGTCACACAGCACATGCAGCATCCTCCCTGCCTGCAGCAGACCTCGTGTGCTGCGAGTCAGGACTGACAGCACACAGGAAGAACTCCCCTTTCTGGGATGGGCAGAGGAGGGACAGAGTGGGACTGACACCAGGCCAGGGCTTTCCCGAACACTCAACCCCTTCAGGAAAAGTTGTCCCCCACCTTTATTTAATCTTAGGGTTTAAAAAGAGGGTGTTTGCCCCATCCAGTGCATCGCCATGGCCAGATCTCATTTCCTACACTCCTGAGACACGGTATTTCAATGCCAGGCTTTGGTGTGCTCTGAGACACTTGGGTATAGCGTAGTTTGCAAAACCGGACCTGAAATGTGGGTTTCCTGTGAACTGCAGGAGCCTGGGAAAGGGGAGGGCTGTTTTTGCAGTGTTTGATCTCACACGAGGATTCAGCCAAGTCCTGGCGGAACTGCACTGTGCATGCTGTTTGCAAGATCCTCGGTTCTACCAAAAGTCAGTTGTGATTTTCAGACCTTTCTGAAGCTGAGGAAGGTATTGGAACAGACACTGTTAGTCAAGGTATGTTGATACATCCCAGTGTCTTCTCTGGCCTGCCCCAGACTGAGAACTTATGTCCCAAATCCTCATAGGAAGACTATTTACGCACAAAGTATGAATTAGTCTGGGATATCTGAGGATGCTCTGAGGGAACTGGCTCACTGTCAATCACGCTGGGAAATGGTGCGAACATATGGGCTGCTTCAGAGCAAATGTGGCTGTGCTCCCAGTGCAAGGCTCTGCAGAAAACGGTACAATATATCGACAGTGAGATTTTCCCTGCCAAGACAATGCTGAATTGGGTCTCCATGGGCCTCCTGCCCCTTCAAACATGCAGCAAACTCATCACATCTCTTATTTGCTTCAGTTTGCAATGTACTCGTGCCCAGAAACATAATTGCCATATGCCTGGTACCTCCTCAGCCCATGGTATTGTGTCAACAGACAATGTTTTCAGCACTGCAGGAACCTCGCAGTCGCCCTGAGAAGCAGGAAGGGCCCTGCCTGGATCTCTCGCTCCTGCGCTGCGTGTGGGTCGTGCTCCAGCACACACCCTGGGCACGTGTGATGGACAGAAATAATAACTGGCTATTAAAATTGCCCTGTGAGCCTGATTCCCCAGCCCCTTTGAAATCTTGTGTCTTATACTGATGCATACGCTGTGGAGGATGCTTCCTACTGGCACAGACAACTCTGTGCAAATCTGAGAAGGTGACAGCCCTCCAAGCCCCTGCCAGGACAGTGGTCACAACCAGCTTTGAATAAATGGGCACTAAATTTTATTTTTTCAGTAGATATATTTCTAAGGATTCACAGCATCAGTGCACCTACAAGGCAGAAAAGGGCTGTCATGGACCAGTTCATCTGACTCACGTAAATGGAGTTGCAAGGAGGGGAAAGATGGGCTCTGCTGATTCCAAATGGCCGCAGAGACACGTCCTTCATGCACAAGTGTTGCTCATGCCGTGCTGCCAGGGCAGCGGCTCAGCACAAGTCAGGGTGGCTCTGTAAGGGAGGGCAAACACACATCGAGGCCTTTCTCTTTAGGCACCCCACGCAGACAGTTTTGGCATAAGTGTCAGCCGAGATGTAAGTGGCTGCTCAGATAAACAGGCCTGACTCAGGTCTTGGCACTCAAACCCTGGCTAAAGCACATTTCTATCTCTAAATTAAACCCTCCTGAAGCTGTAGAAGGTGGGTAGCTAAATTCACCTGTAAAATAAGCTCTGCGTAGTGAAGGTGAGTGGGGCTTGATTTGCTAACGCAGCACCAGCCCTGCCAGAGACCTGCTCTCTGGCTCAGGAAGCAATTTCACAGGCTGAGACAACAGGAGGTTTATGAAGCAGAAGAGGCCAGGGCTGCTGCTGCTGAACCCATGGAAAGCTTCCAGCACAGGAGGTGTCTGGCATGCTGTCGCTGGCTTGGAAGAGTGAAAATACCCTTGCTATTTTATTGCTCCAGCAAGCAGTAACAGGCCAGGGTTTGAACAGAGCTGGCTGCAGATCTGCGAGACATCGCATTTTGCTTGGAAACCAACAGCCTGCTGCAATCCCAGTCAGTGAAGGCAGCCATGGAGCAGGGCTGAGCAGTGGCCACCAGTCTTGTCTTGACCACTGTGACTCCAAGGGCTTGACTGTCCAAGAAACCCATAACATGAGTGATTTTGCACTGTCCAAAACCTGGCAGTGGTGCCACCATTGTAGGCAGGCAGCTCTGAGTGTGCTTTTCCTGAGACCCAGTGTAGCATTGCCTGCAGCGAGCAGCAGGAATGCATCCCCCTCCAAAAAGACTGATCCACACTGCTCTGCCTCTGGCCTGCTGACTCGCCCGTTGTGCTTTGCCAGATGCTGTGGAAGAAAACATTCCTCTGGATGAAGGATGAAGCTTGAAGGAATTGTCTTGTGGGCATCATTTATGTCCCTGAAACAGTCTGGGAGCTCCATTGGCTCATACTTCTGTAAACTCTTGGATTTTTTCCATAAGGAGATGAAATCTTGGGGTTGGTACATACTTCCCCTAGAATGGCATTTGAGATCTGCTCCATCAGTCTCAAACTGGCCAAGCACAGAGAAGCCACAGACTGGGAACATTCTGAATGGCAACAGGCACTGGGGATGGCACCAGGTTCTGGCCAGGGGTGTGTGCTGATGGGCACAGGCAGCTCCGCCATTGCGGCACTGCAGGGGCTTGAGCCAAGCGGATTTGGAAGAAAGAGATTCCCGGCTTCCAGGAGTGTGGCCCCCCCAGCGGCTCCCTCCCAGCACTGACTGCAGGTGGGGGCGAGCCCAAGCAGCAGGGCCAGGCAGAGGTCTAGGAGGAGCTCCTGCTCCATGCCAGCCCATCCTTGGACGTGGATGGCACGGCACAAACACAGCAGTATTTGCAGCAGTATGTTCACATCCATTGCCAGAAGGACGGCAGGACTTGCTGTTTCTGTCTCTGTGCTGGTGCTGGCTGCTCACAAAGCCAGACACACACAGCAGTGCGGGGAAGCAGTAGAACGCGGGTGTCTGGCCAGAAAGGCAGGGGCTTGTTTTGGAGCATTACTGTGCAACATGGCTGCACCGGCTGGCAGAAATGCCTCAGCTGGGGGACACCCATGTGCTGTGTACACACTCGTGCTGCTTGTTGTGAATAAACCCAGAGGATTTCCCCTAACTGGAAGAAGCACCACCGTGCAGGCAATATTTCCATCTCATTTTCCTGCCCCAGGTGCTGGGGGCATCCACCAAACCACTGAAATGGCTATTTTAAACCCCCAGGGCCCTATGTGACTTGGGTGCCAAGGAGAGCTTTCTCTTGCCTGCTGCTTACGCCACTGACAGGCAACAGGAGCTGCTCCGCTCTTAGCTGGGCAGCACCTCTCTGCGTGTCTCCACGCAGCAGCTCCCAGGTTTACTGACAAAGCGACTGGTGGAAATGTGATGGTCTGTGTTGTAGAGGAGCGGAGATGACCGTCGCAGCTCGCTCTGCTCTAAAGCCCAGGCCTGTGCTCGTGCACAGCTCGGTGGTGTTTTTGTGAACAGGAGCCTCTTTGCATACAGGGCCTGCATTTGGCATTAGCTGAGAGAGAGGTGTCTTCAGCTGCAATAAAAGCAGCTTCATTTTTTATTCCCTGTGCCCTGTTCTTATTTTTCTTCACTTGACACCTACTCTACGGACTCGGGTAAGGCCTCCTTTGCCTGTTACCGAGATGCTCTCAGCTTTTGTCCAAGACCTGGCTTTCTTTCACAGGCTGCTGCTGACACTGTATTTTTCTTTCTGTCCTATTCTGAGGAAGCCAAATGTCAGACAGGGACTCAGAATGACTGGCAGCCATGGGAAGAAGAGCATACGTCACTCCAGGGGCAGGTATCACTGCTCACTGTGCCAGGGTGATGCCAGCCAGGGCAGCCTTGTTACCAAGCAGTTATACAGTTTAGAACCCTGAAATAGTCTGGCCCGTGCTTCCAAAGGGGCTGAACCCCAAAACACCTCCTGGGGCAGCAAGAGGGAGAACCAAATGCCAAAACCAATGCCTAAGACTCAACAACAGGTTGTGGGTCTACCTTGATAAAAGAAGTCAAGGCCTTATATTAAACGACTATATTTTCAGTGTAGCAAGAAGGATTCTGGCAACTCAGGGACCCACAGTCAGTCCAAGGACAGAGATGTCTCAGAGGGCAACACCAGCACTGCAGAAATAGCAAAACTGGGCTACCAGGAGCTGCTGTCCCCTGATCTGCATGGACGTGTCACTGCCTGCTCCCGACAAGCCAAAGAGGAACAGGAGCAAAAGCAGAAAGGGCAGAGCACAGAGGGGACTGTCTTGTGACAGAATCAGTGGAGATGAACTGCAGTGATCTGAGCCAAAATGTTACTGCTGGCAAATGTTAGCAATCAGCCAGGACACTGCTCAACAGTGGGAGCCCGGGACCGCCACGCTCCAGCACCCTGCCCTGCGCGGGTGCTGCGTGGGCTTTGCCCAGCCACTGGGCTGTGAAATGCTGAGTGCTGCTAACAGGAGTCAGGACATCGTGAACCTAGTGAAATTCTGCTTGGGGAAATGGTGATTTGTGGTGAAGGAAAGGGAATTGTGCTGAAAGTACCTGTGCTAAGATAGAGCCCCAGCAAATGAGCCACGCTGAACAGTGACTGTAGCGCAAAGCAAAGCCATTGGGAAATGCTCTTGGTCACGTCTGCCAGCCCATCAAGTTAAAGCCTTATTTTGCCTCCTTAGAATGCTCTAAGGATATGCCTGGCTTGTACTCCTAAAGCTTGGCTTGTACTCCTAAAGTTAAAGGGAGCCTTGTTATTGACTGGTGGGAGAGACAGGGACCTCCAAAGCGTGGGAACTTTGCACACACACAGAGCAAATGAAATGTCATGTTCCTTTTGGACTCAGGCTTCAGGAGAGGAGAGCTCCAGAGACAGTGTTGTGCTTTTTGTTTGTGAAAGAAATGCAAGTGGATGGTGAGCAGGAGGGCCAGGATAAACAGTAAGCTGTACAAAACAAAGAGATGCTTCAAGTAAAAAATGTATCAAGGCTCAAATGAAAAGGTTTTTTTTCTCTTACCTCTTCACAGGTCAAGCAGGAGAGGTAAGAAATCTGTCTTCAACTGCCACAAATACCACTTAGTGTCAAAAATGCCCACATCTCCTCCCAGGGCTCTGTTACGCAATCACTGGGCAGCCTTCCTACCTCACCCTGCCTCTTGTGGAGGCAAAGGGTATGAGGTGGAGAGATGTTTGCCCTGGCTCTCCCAGGAGCTGTGCTTTGTGCTTTCTGACCTTTTTCCATGTGTGAATACCTAAGCCTTTTCCTAGCAGAGGTTTTGAGCCCTGCTTGGGGAGCTCAAGCCCTGAGCCATCAGGCTTTCTGCTCTTGGATACTTATGGAATGAGGAGTAGTTGATGGATCCCATAAGTTTCTCCGGGTCAGCAGCAGAGAATTGCTGTCTTGGGTGACAGAGGGGTTTTTGCAGCACAGCAGCTTCATAAACCTGCCTCACCCCTCATCCACCTCTCACATTGCCCCCAGTGCACCTTTGTCCCAATCCCCTATTCGCATAGTTCCCCTCTCCTTTCCCCTCTCCTCTTTTCCCTTCTCACCAGCTTTTTTCTCTTTTTCACATGAATCCATTAAATCTGTTGGCTTTTTTAATATTACTGACCCTGCACCTTCCATTTTTTCTATTTTTGTCTTTGCTTCTACCTTTTTTTGGTTCTCTCTGTCCCTCTTGCTCACCCTCCTCCACCTTCCTTCGTGTTGGAGGGACACCAGGGACCAGCTGAAGCCATCTGATGCTGGCAGGTCTCAGATGTGGGTTGCCATGGCAAAGAGCCAGTTCTTGTGCTGATGAAGAGCAAAAAAAAGCCAACGTGACGTACCAACCAAGAGCTCCATCCCCGGCCATGTAGCAACAGCCCCGAGAGGGACAGGACAGCCCCCTGACTGCCTCCCGCGGTTCTTCACAGCCAGCTGGGAGCATGAGCCCTGCTGTGGCCCCTGGGTAAGGGCAACTAAAAAATAAACCCATGTGTCAAATACCTTGCAGGCCACAGAAGAAACCTGGCAAGCTGTGGGAGTGAGGAGGTGTGATCACCCCCACTTCACAGACAAGGAGTTCACACATCAGGCTGAGCCAAACTAAAAGCTGCGAGATGCGGCTGTCTGTCAGAAGCAGTGGGATGTTTGCAGTTCAGCCTATTCCCACCACCCTTTCCGCTCTCATGGCTTTATTATTATCATTACTGTCACAAGTATTATTATTTAGCATCAGGAAGAAAGGAAAGGAAATAGCACCCATGTCCTTGTCATCACATTAATGCCAGCCAATCTTTTCAGCAGATACCAGGTTTCAGTCTTTCCTGCTGGGCCACGTAATACAAGCTGCTCTGTAGCTGCTCCTCACAACACACTGGGTCCTACCAGGCAAGAAACGTTTCTGTGGCTAAGGTTCAGAAAAGTGGGCTGGTCCCCTGGGTGTGGGCAGCACCCTGTGACCCAGCTGGGCAGGGATCATCACGCTGGGATCCCCTGGGTGTGGGAAGCACCCCGTGACCCAGTTGGGCAGGGATCATCATGCTGGGATCCCCTGGGTGTGGGCAGCACCCCATGACCCAGCTGGGCAGCATCATTGTGTTGGGACACCAGCACTGCCTGCAGCTTGTCCTTGGAAACTCCCTCTTGATGGCTTGGGAGAGGTATCAGCCTATGGTCAATCATGCATCCTGGTATTAGGAAAAGCTTTTGGTTCTTTAAACTGTCTTGGACATTAAGGCAGGAAGGGCTGCTTCTAAGCAGTTAGATGATTAGTGGGAGTTATAGGATACTCTCCAGTCTAATTCTCTCCCGTTTTCTTCAGCTTTATTGCAGCACATGAAGCAAAAGGATGCTGCCCTCATGAGAAAGGTCACTGCCACATTGAGGTCCACAGGCATGGCCACAAGAAAGGAGAAGGTCGTAGTCAGATGATGAGCAGGAAGAAGGTCCCTGCCACTCCCATGGCCACACAGGGTCACACGAAAGGCCCAGGCCCTTTGTAGCACAAGTAATATCATGGTCATTGGCATGGGAGAGGCTGCAGAAGAAGCAGCCACCCTGAGGATTCCACAGGCTCCGTAGCAGCTCCCCGCACAGCACAAGGGTTCACAGGTGGCTGTCACGCAGCCCAGTGCCATTTCATGGTATGAGCAGACGATGACAGCAGGATCCCAGGGAGGGGAACGTGTCTGACTTCCTTGTGTTCTCTGTGCTTTCAACTCAGTTGTTTCCAAACTGCCATCTATCTCAACAAATTGCTTATTTATTGCATGCTGCTGAAGTCCAGAGGGTGAACCCACACACTTCAGAGCACTGCCCTGCACCTGCCAGGTGGCCCAGGAGCTTCTGGGAGCTTTCCTACCGTGGGCCAAAGCAGGGGCACGATTCTGCAGGGCCAAGCGACCTGCCACCCAAGGGGATCTGTGCGCCCTTTGAACCTGCAGCCCCCTCGCTGTTCCCCCCCGTCCCCCCCGGCGTCAGGACCTGCGCGATACTCGGGGTGAGGCCGGGAAGGGGATTTTGGGGCCGGGCGATGCGGCTTGGCCCATCTTGGCGCAGCCCCTGCCCCTTTGCCCCACCATGTGCCCGGCGGCTCCCGCAGCGCAGGGGGTGGGAGGGAGGAGCGGAGAGGCCCGGCCTCGCCTCTGCCCGCACCCCCCCCGCACCCCCCTTCCGCGCTCCCCGGGGCAGG
>NW_020799102.1:1029181-1049773 GCF_003259725.1 Athene cunicularia
AGGGGCAAGCAGGCTTCCTCCCACTTGAACGGTTTTTTTTTCTGGAAAAAACCCACAGGCCTCCTCTTCCCCCTCCTGCGCCATACCTCCCTTACCCGGTCTCTTAAACCAGGCCTGCAGCCACGGTCATTGTCATTTTCTGGAAACGCCAACAAGCCCATGGCCATGGGCAAGGAGCCATCCCCAAATTTGCAAGCCCACTGCCATTTGTCAGACAGGAGGCAACAGATCTGCCGATCTCCTCAGATTCTTTGATCAGAGCACACCCCGAGGCCAACAGCACACAAACCCCTTCAGAAAGCCGAAGAGTTTCACTTCTGCCTGGTCCAGGATGGCGGTGCTGAGCCATGCCACCCGCCTGGGCAACCAACGGGGCAGCCCCTTCTCTTTGGACAACGGGGAAGGTCTCAGCCAGAGGCTCGGGTGCTTCTGGGTCTCAGTGCTCGTGGGGTGACTGTCACAGAGCCCAGCACTGGTTTAAGCCTTGGGCATTCCATGGAGTCAGAACTGTCACCGAAGCCCCGTTAGCAATGCGTGCCTGGGTAATCCTTGCTTGCTCAAACAGGTCTTTGGAAATGAACGCTGAAGCCTGTCAGAGTTAACCTCAGAGATTCACCATTTGAACCGGGTCTGTTTAGAATTTTGCTCATTCTGCTCACTCAGAAACTAAAATTTGAGGCAATAAAGCACCAGGATAGAGCTTGCTCACTCCTGAGCATGCGTATACATAAAGGGTTCTTTATGCAAGGCTCTTAGAGCCGCAACAGGGCGAGCTCGGTACTCCCCATGCTCTGCTCCTGGCCAGCACTCTACCAGCAATGCTCAACTCAGGATCACAAAAATACAGACATTTGCAAAACCTGCCTTCCTTCTGGCTTCCTTCAGACCAGGAGAGCAAGGTGGTGTTTGCTTCTCCCTTCCTTTTCATTTTGTTTCTTTTTTTTTCTTCAGAACGAGGCTTAGAAAACCTGATTTTACCAGCGCATTTTACAGTGCTAGCGCAGACAGAGCAGACTGGGTCCAGAGCTATCCTGTCACTGAGGACTGGGTGAGGACCCAGAGCCCTTTGGCTGCTCGTATCTCACCCCACAGCACCAGAGCTGCCCAGGTGAAGGTACAGCTCTTCACATGAGTCAGTCGAAAGGATTATAAATCTAAACTTTTCTTGGCAGACTACGTGGGAAGCAGAGTTTTGCAGACTCATTAATTTTTCATGATGATTTAACATACTCAGGAGTCTCATTAACAAAAAGATTGTAGGTCTTCTCAAGGGTACGCACTATCCTGCTGCAAGACTGAAAAAGCAAAACAAATAGCAACTACACAGACATTTTTCAGTGCACGAGAACATGACCCAGCCTGAGGAGGTTATGAATTGCTCAGGAGGTGCCCATCTCTCCCTGCCAGCTAGACAGGGGAGCTAGGAAATGAGGTGAGTGGGAAATGCAGTGAACTCTCCCCTACCCCCTGGAAAAGGGCACTCTTACCTGCTTAGAAAACACGAGCCAAGAAGCTCTTTTTTCTCGAGAGCTCCAGTGCTGTTTTGCTGGGGCTATGCTCAAAGAGAAAACCTCTATTTAAATCCCATTATGAAAACCTGTTCTTAAAAAGTCATTTACAGCTCTCAAAGAACAAGCCATTAGTCTAGATGGAATTTGACCTGCAGCAAACACGTGGTTTTAGTTCAGAAAGAATTTATATATTTTTTCCATTTGGGAAAACCTTAACAGCTGATATGCAAGCAAAACCTTGCTAGAGGTAAGAAAAAAAAAAAAGGGAAAGAAAACTAGCTTTTTTTTTTTTTTAATGAATGAAATTTTGCGATGCTTAATGTCTAACTGAACAAAGGTTCCAGGGAAAGAAACCTTTCCAGGGAAAGGAAGGGGCTCTGGCTGTAGTCAAGACACTGACTCTTGCCCTTTCTCTCGCTTGTTTTTATTCCCCCTTGAGATTCCTCTGTCAACAGGAGAAGTTGTAGTTTGACTCGGGCACCAGACAGCTCCATTCACCCGGTAGGTGTTTCCCACCTTTCATATGCAAAGTGCTGCTTTCCTGATCCTCTGCTTAGTATGCAAAGGGTGAGATAATCTATTAAATAAAAAAGAAGTGCTTGTAGAAACGGTCTCGGGGATGAGGGTGGAATTAGGCACACCAATAAAAAAACCATTCCTTCAAAACGCTGAATATTTTTGGCCCTTTTCTGTCTTCGAGACACATGTTCTCTCCTGCTGCAGGGCTCAGGGGGAAGCAAGACCAGAGACACACCAAAAAAATTGAGTAGTTGGGGTGACCATGTGCTATCATTTCCCTGCCCTGCAAAACCACCTCTGCCTGCTCTCAGCTCCCTGTGCTGGCAGAGCGAAGCCATCCCAAGGGGGAAAGGGCTGGGGGCAGGCTGCCAACACGGCATGTTTCCAGCATGGAAACTTTGCGAGGGCTCTGGTGCTCAGGCTGGGGGGTGGGGAACTGAGGCCGTGTCCTGCTGACACCTCTGCGGGGCCCTGCCTGAGCTCCACCGTGGGAAGTTGGCCCTTGCTACAGCCTCCGCAGTGCCTACCGCTGCTCTGTGCCCCAGCAGAGGTGGAACAGCAGAAAGCTGTCTCCTTCAAAATCCTGACCTCATCTTGCCTGTTTTCTTGTGGGAAGAAGCTTCTGTCCTTTTGCTGGGTGCCCCCCAAGAGGTCGGCTGCCTATACCCTGGTACTCCTCCCAGAAAGGCACTGCAACACTCAGAGCGACTCGGGCCGTTTCATAAATTGGATTGTTATACTGTCATTCGACATCTCAAGGGAAGAGATGGGGAAGCAAGAGAGTGAGAAATGCAGCTCATTGCCGTGGCTCACAGGAGCAGTTAACTCCCCTCTGTCCCTTGCCCTGTACCTCCTCATCCCCTCTTTTCCCAGCATCTCTTTGGTTGCCTCCAGCTGAGCTTGGAGAAGGAAATGGAAGCTGCCATGCTGCCTCGGTAGGCTTTCCTGTGGCTGAGAGACCATTTCTGCCCACTCAGTCCCAAAGATATCAAATATCTGACACAGTCCAGACTGGGAATGAACATTTTAAAAAAAAAGTTTCTCTTCCCTTGATGTTAGTCTTTGTCAGCATCAGTGTGGCAGAGTCCAGCACAGTGCTCTGCCCACCTCTTCTCCAGCCTGACAGTAAACAGAGACCAGAAACTCCTCCACAACCATTTTTCAAGCATAGTTCAGGGTCCTGCAAGCCCAGAAGAGTAACAGTGACATGGCTGCAGGCAAAGGACCAGCCTACATCTGTGGTGCAGACCTTAGCATATCAGTACATTACGCCCGCCAGCACTACGGCTAATTGGGAGTGCAGCAAGTGAAGACTCAAATTCTGCAGAACTGCCAGCAGTGATTATCCAACCCCATCAGTATTTGTGAGCTCCAGGTTTCCCTGGAGATTTTGGATAACGAAGGTCACATCGTCATGGAGTTAGAGAGAGACGAGCATAAGGCAACTCATATCCCAAGAGTGACTGACAGAACTGTAATTGTTTAGTCTGAAAAGGAGATAATGAAGAAGAGTCATGAGTGAATGATTGAACTAGCCAAAGTTATTCTAAAATATGAAGTCACTGAGCAGGCAGGGGATTGAGTTAGGGGATTGAGACAACATGCGGGGGAAGAAAAGAACTTGACAGTATTTCACAGCAAAGATGGTAAACAAGGAGAATGGGCTTTCATGTGAAATATTAGAAGCAAATATATTAACGTATGTGCATGAAAACTGGAGGCAATGTGCAATATCCAAGAGTTTGGCATCTGCTTTCCTCACCAGGAGGTTTTGTAGCTGAAGGGTTTTTGGAGGAGGAATTTTTCATTTCATGTTTCCTGCATCTCCCTAACCATCTGCAAAGTGGTTTTTGTGAAAGCCTTTTTCTTCTGTCCAGTGTCACATAGTCACCATCAGAGGAGGCAAACGTGGCACTGCAGCCATCAGACTAATTTAGTTATGAAAAGCCTCTGGTCCCCATCTCCTGTGCAGATCCAGAATTTAAACAAAAAAGGATTTTTTTTTTTACTCTGAAAAAAAAAAGAACACAGAAATTGTACAGGTGTGGGAATACTGAAAGCACAAATTTTCAGTGCAGCAGTGCCTCTGTGAATTATTATGCACATTTTTGGACATAAGGAATAGAAAAGCATCACCTATTTAAAGTGTACAAAAATTAGGAAAAACAACAGGATCAAGGCAGAGGGAAAACGGTAATTTAGAAGCATCAAAAAGGGAGTGAGAAAACCTTGCCAAAGCATAACACCACCACAGTCCCAGCTCTCTGATGAAAATTCCCTGGCCCAGGACTACTAGTACAAAACTACAAACCCCAAATAAGATGCACCTGCACTTGAGTCTCTGGACACCTGGGGAGAGTGAGAGGAGTTACACTTTGGGCTGGAGAGAGGGGATCGAGGGACTCGCCAGGCCCCACTCTCTCAAACCACCTCTGTCCCTGCAGCTCGCCAGAGCTGTAGGGGATGTGGTAGTTAGCATCTCCCAGCCAGGCTGGGTCTACAATTAGCAGAGATGGGCAATGGCTCATTAAAGATGCCATTTTATATGTTGACTACCACAGATGATAATCTTTTCTTTGTCTGTCTGCAGTGCAGCTGCCCTGTGCTGCACCAGTACAGCTGAACATGATCCCCTCCCAGTGCAGGGCTGACTCTGATGAGGCTGTCACAGCCCCCGACAGGACCTTCGATTACATCTCCTGAACAGCTCCACTGGCATTTGATTTATAACCTCATGTATTGCGTTTGTATACACCAGTGACAAATCTGTAGTCTTCTGTTGTAAAGTATCTTTATACAGAGCTATAACACAAATCACGCACTTGAAACCCTGGGTAATCCTGCCACTAATCCACCTGTGACAGGACAGCAAGGACTTCACGCAACGTGGCTGGTATTATTTCTTCTGACAAATTCTTGGGTGAATGGGATGTCATTGTCACAGTCTGCCCAGGAGTTCCCGCTTCTCCCTCTCGCTACCTTGAACTAGCTCGAGTCTTACCAGCACTCAGGGCCATGGAGCAAAGACAGCCAAGCACTGGACCTGCTGGGGACAATTGGTCTGGCTTATCTCAGTGAGGTGTGCATGCATCTGCCTGCTGCATTGCTGGCATCCGCTCCAGTGCAAACTTTGACTTCTTTCAGTCACTCTGTGTATCTGTTGTCACAGGAAACATTAATGGTCTCTCAGATTCTGTCTGATGTTGCTCTTTTTGGGTGTACGGCCTCTTCTAAGGCAGCTCACTTAACATACACTGGTATTTGCCAACTATTTTAATATCATTTTGCCATTTCTTCTCTCCTTCCTCTGCCACTACCAAAAAACATTCAGCAAGGGAATTTGACAGCCCAAAGTAAAATCCCCCATGTAGTTCCCCCCTCCTGCCAGAGCTTCAGAAAATCTGTGTTTGAATGTCAGTTATTGCTTGCGAAGTCAGTGTCATTGTAATGAGGGCCCATGAACATGCAATCTGTGTCTGTAACTGTGCTGCAGCTGTCTTCTGGCTCAAAAACTCGAATTACCTCTGGGTGGTGTCTAATCAGTTGAGACTTCGTTGATACTAGTCCCTGGACTGGTACACTGTGCAAGTAAAGCTGAGCGTGATGTCTGTGCCGTGAGTCTCCACATCAGCCCTGGTGTAACAGCTACCACTGTACTTACTCTGTTGTAACAATTTTAATGAAATAAGCCCATTTTGTACAATCACGGAATATAATTTCTCAGTATTGATAAACTCAATTGATGTCGGGAAGTACATAGCACAAGCTGCCAAGGCCAGTATGTCCCTTCCTTCTGGAAAAAATACCAATTTTCAAGCAATACTGAGCTAACAGTATTCTTCAAATCCGTTTTGGCATTGATATTATCATGCCATTGGGTGCAATTGCAGAGACTCGTAATTGATAAAATTCTGTCTTTTTCTGTGGCTGTCTGAAAAAGAAATAAGAGGGACTCTGCCTTCATTTTTTCCAACATCACATCAGGTGCCTGAGGCTAAAGTTGATCTCACTCTAGTCTTGCTCCAGCACTCATAATTCTTTGATGACTTGAGACACTTTGTGATTCTTGCTGGCCCAATTCATTCATCATCCCTAGTCCGTGATGCCAGACACTAGGGCAAGACACGTAAGTCAGCTGTAGACACCACAGCACGTGCTCTGAACAAGGCTCAGACACTATTGCTGTTTCTCTACTGCACTTTCTTTTTGAGCTCCAGGTTGCAGGGTGCTGCTGAACTTCCTGCACACCTTGGCCAGCTGCATCTCTTGAGACAGCAATTCCTGAGGCATTTCTGGGGTCAGTGTGACCTCAGTCTATCATGTGTGAAGGGGTTTTTGGTGTCACACAGACTAAGCAGTCCCTCAATGTATTATTCAGACCTTCTCTGAGCTAGCAAAATCTCTCAGGCTCCATCAATCAAGAACTGTAGGGATGAAATATCTTTTTTAATTCCCTGGAGAGAAGAAAGCATGTCCTGCAGAGACCTCATTGCTTGGGAACTGAAGCCTGCAAATGTTTTGTCTGAGTAAATTGAGCAGTCAGAGGAAAGTCAAGCTTCAAAAGATCCTGAGACATCCTAGTCCATCTCCTTCCTAATACCAAGACCGTTAATATCTGTTGCTGTCATTCTTGGGAGGGGCATGTCTAACATGTTCCTGAAGAGCCCAGTGGAGAGTCTGCGGGATGTGGAGCCATGAGGGCATGTGCCAGCCTGGGGGCTGAAGCCCCTTTCACACCATCATGGCCATCAGGTTCACTGTTCAGGTTTTTTAGTGCCAGGGATGATTCACTCCCCCTCTCACAATGTGGAGCAGCGCCAGTCCTTCTGCAGAACAATCAAACAAATTCATCTTCCCAAGAAGAGCTGATGATTGAGTGTCTTCTTCACATGCAGTCTCCTCTGGTTTCTGTTTCCCTGGATCTCTGTAGTCACTCTGTGGTCCTGCATTAGGACCCTGCCATTATCACCAGCCAGTGTGTTCTGCTCCCTCCACAGTGAAATATCTTGGAGAATTGTTTGAGGGGATGTTAACCCAATTTTTCAAAATTTTAGAGCAACACATACAAAATGTGATGGATTCTCCATCAGTTGGAATCCTTGAATGAGTCATGAATATCTTTATAAAAAGTATAATCCAGCTCAGCCTGGAGACTGGCTGTCGGTACAGCAAATAACGGGTGAGGTTTTACATCTTGTGTTACGTGGGAGGCCTGTGAGAGTCTCCTGTTTCCAGGATGCAGTTCCCCTGTGTAGCCTTTCTACTGCCCTGCTGTTTTAACAGGGAAGGGTTTCACCATACCCTTTTTTTCTCTTACAGAGAAAAACAAAATGCAGGACCTTGCCAGACCTGTCTCGCCATGCCAGAGATCGGGAATACTGAGCCCAGCTACAGTGGCACTTCCTGGGAAAGAATCTGCCCGGTTCATCACTGCCCCATTCCTGCATCCCCCAGGCTGGGGGGAGACCGCCTGCCCTCCTCCAGCCACACGCTCGGGCCAGTCTCCACGCAGTCCAACGGCCAGGTGCCATCGAGCTCCCAGGACTCGCAGCAGCATCACCTCTACTACCCCAGCACCCAGCAGAAGGCCCGGGGCAGCTACAGCCTGCCCCCGCTCCCTGGGCACGGCGAGAGGCCCATGTTGTGTTCCCACCTTTCCAGCGGGGATCTTGCACCAGCTTCCCACCACGAGGCCTCAGAAACCTCCTGGAAACAGTGGTCCCCTGGGCAGCGACGGCCGGTGCAGCATCACATTGTAACAGTCAGGTGAGAGACACAGGCAGAGCAGCTCAGGGACTTCCAAAAAGCACCTCCTGAACGTTGTAGTGGAAAGCAGGAGGGATGGGAAGGGCCTGGGTGGGGATGCATGAAACCTGGGCTTGCTCTTCAGTTTGGGACAGCAGCTGCCCCAAAATGCACAGAGGGATCCAGTCCGCTCTCTCCATCTCTGTGGAAAGTGTATGGAGAGCTGCTGTTTCCGAGAGCTGCCATTCCCACACCAGGGAGAGGCAGGATTTGCTTCTCAAGGTGACTCACTGGACAAAGCCAAGGTCACTTGGCTGCACCTAGATCATGCAGCCCTGACTATGCCCACCTTCTGTGATCTTTGTATTTTTCTCCTTTTGCACTGCAAGACATCCAGCTGGCAGAGTTTCTCAGTGATAAGAGCAGAGTTAATTTATTTTTTTGCCCCTGCCACTGGAAAGGAGAGGCAGCAGATGGTAAGCACCAGTTACAGCTGACCAGTGAGAAATATGAAAGTGGGGAAGATTATTTGGTTCTCCAGGTTGGGCAGCCACGAGGGTGTAAATTCTGTCCATGGCAGAATTGGGCAAACTCCATTTGTGTGCAGAGCCCCACAGTGATTTGCCTGGGTGGTGGATGTTTCTTGGGCAGCGCTGTAAGGACATGTACAGGACGGATGTCCCCAACAGCCAAAGCTCCAACCTCTGCTCCTTTCAGCCAGCAGCATCCTTCCTCTCTGCCTGTGCCTTCTGGAGTCCACTTGTGGTGCTTAAGACCATGATCCCTGTGCTACCAGCGCAGTGGCCACCAAAGTCTGAGAAAGCTGGCACAGGATTCCTTCCTTGCCTTTGCGCAGCCGTGCAGGGTTAGGCACAAAAGCCCTTTATGGTCTCATTTTCTAGCCATCAACAGAGGATTTAATTTGCTTCTGTTTGCAGTGTAGAGCAATTGCAGTGAGAGGAGTGGAGCCTGGATCATTTTTAGCTCATATGCTATCAACAAAATTGTCAACGATGTTCTCTGTAACAGGTTATTTAAGTAGGAAACGCAGCTGGATTGCAAATCCCTGGCAGAACATGCAGCACTAGCAGACAGAAAAGCGATAACATAATAATGCTAGAATGGGGATTTTAATCCAAACAAATCTGCTTGAGAAGCTATGGTGAGAGAATTAGCACAGGATGGACAGTGTGCTGCCAGAAAAAGACCACTCTAATAATCTGGTGAGGATTTTTTTTTTTTGCTCCTCTCTCTCCCAAATCTACCAAGCGTTAGTGTGATGAGGAAAACACAGTATGATTTATTACACGTGCCCCTGAGAGTGACTCTTCCATGGGGAACTCTCCTCCGTTGCTTTTTCATTTCTTCCATTCATAACAACCTGCCAGGAGGGATGAGCTGCCACATATTTCATCACATACTTCAAGGGGCCATTTCAGTGGGAGTGGAGAGCAAAATGAAAGGTCCCTCCAACATGGTAACCCACTGAGGTGCAGCTCTTCTTGCCCTGAGGGACTCAGTAACAAATGTAACCTTGGATCCCCTGGAGAAGGAAAAGCTCCTTTAATTCGTCCCTCAGAGCCCTACAAGTAGGACTGACAAACACTCCTCTGGGAAGAAAATCCTGGCAAAATGTTTCGAGCAGCTCCACTGGCCTTCTGCTCCTCTAGACTGGACAAGTGCTGTCTTTGGAAGGGCCCAGGAGACAAGTGAGACCCACCTCTTTGGAAAATCCTTCCTGAGATAAGCAGGAAATAAAACTATCTATAGGCATTGCTAGCCCAGCTCATTAAATTTAATACAGAGGTATGTTTTTGTCAAGAAACAATTTAAAAATTCAGTAGGAAAGCACTTCAGCAGTTAGATATTCATGGATAAGAGTTGCAGTGTGATTTCTATGCGATTACAGTGCTAATGTCTGTTACTTTCTGTGGGGTTTCCTTAGACGGGCAAAAATGAGTGACTACATCTTCCCATCCTGTTTGGTTCCAATGCAATGGGAGAGGAACAGGCTCTGTTAGTCATTAAACGAATCCAGGCAGTGCCAGACTCTTCCAGCAGTGGCTCAGCCTGGTGCTCTCGAGCCCCTGGAAGGGTTACCTCGCTCATTAGCAGCCCTGCATTGTGCTTTCTAAGAAGATAATAAATAAACACTTTTTTTTTTTTTCCCCTCTATCTGCAGACATGATAAAGCTTTCAGGATGCCAAAAAGGTATGTTTTTCATATCAAAACCTTCCTGTCCTTCGACCCCATTATTGTTGTTCTCCTACCTGCTGTTAGGAAATGCAGAGTGCTGCTGCTGGTGACACCCTGGCAGGCCCAGCTTCAGAGGCAAGGTCAGCGCCCACTGCTCAGGGCTTCCCATCCGCCTGGGAAAACCTCAGTTTGCTTGTGAGATCAATTTAACCTGCATTAATGAATAGCAGCACTGTCCTGATAGCTGTTCTTGGGGCAGGTGCCTGGCTCTAGTCCATACAATAGCTTTTTATATATATAATAAACCTATATGTATGTGTGTGTATGTGTGTGTGTGTATGTGTGTCTGTGTATATATATATATATATAAGATTAATCCAGCTTGGCCTATCAGATGAGCAAACAGGAGGATAGCTCATCCATGAAACAAGTTCACCTTTTCAAAAGACAGAGGATTCTTAACACATTTCTCAAAACTAAAATAATTTGATTGCTTTCAACTTCTGTTTAGAAGCTGATTTTTTAAAACTGTTTTTTCTGGAGGTTTAGGTAAGCATCTTCCATCATCACATACTGCAGCTGATTCTTTTTTTTCCTTTTTTTTTTTTTTTTCTTTCTGGTAATTGGACATGGGATCACCCAAAACAGCCTCTATAAATTAGGTATGCTAATGTGTAAAGGGCAATTTTTGTTCATTTTCATAGCAAAGCCTTCATCTATGAAAACAAACTTGATAAGGCAGTCTTAAATTGAAAAAAATACCAGGCCTGACCAAAAGTCATGTGAAAAGCTGTTTGAAGGGCTTGGGAGGATTTCTAATTAGGAGAAATAGCTGCATTATTTGACTCAGTGAAGTTGGAGGCAAGAGGAGCAAAAGAGCAGGCAAGCAGGAACACTACACCTCAGGGCTGATATTCACTGGCACAGCAGCTTTAAAGTTCATAAATATTTCACTTCCCCGTGAAGCTCAAATATTTGTCTACTCTTTTAGAACAAAGGATTTCTTAATACTTCAGAAACACATCAGAATACAGAAGAAATACCTAGAACCAGGAACCCATTTTGGTATCTTATCTCTTAACAGATGTTTTAGAGGAAGAAACAAATCTTGAGGCAGTAAAACCTGCATTGGTAAAAACTGTGGGATAGTAACTTTGATAGATCATCCTATAGGAGACACAGTTTATACCAGAAGAAAAATAGAGCTTGGATGGAAAATTTTAGATCAGCTTTTAAGAACAGGGCAAAAATACTTTTGGGTGGAGTAAGCTGCTTCTCTGAGAAGGGTTTTGATTGTATAGAAATGGCATTAAAACTCTGTGTGGCACCGTACCATGCTGATATGTATTCCAAGCACAGCGCTGTCCCATGGGCTTGCAGGAGTTCTCCAGACCCTGAAGGAGACCTGCCCTGCTGCACTGCGAGGATCTGCTCACAGGCTCAGTGTTTGATTTGAGGCTGGTGTCGGGGAGATTCACTCCTCCTGTGGATGCAGAAGCCACTCGTCCACTCCAGAATGCCACTGGCAATCCTGGCATCGGTTACACAGCACCTCAGTGATTTCCATCCCTTTCTGCTGCGCAGATGTCCATACAGTTCCCAGCAGTAAGGCAAGCCCCTACACAGTGACTGAATTTAAACCAAGGACAACAGACTTGCTATAATTATCTTTAGGGGACCCTTTGTAATAGCCCAGAGACTTCCCAGGGTCTACAGGTTGAGAATCTGCAGGCCAGACTATTAGGCAGCTACTAGCTTAGAAAAAGAAAGCTCTTTTAAATGCAATCTTTTAAGTTAAATATTTAAAGCTTCATTTTGCCCTAGGACACAGGAGTCTGGGTTTTATTATTTCTGATTGAAAAAGCAGGAAAATATAAGGAGGCAAAATGTAATTACCCGAGTTAATTAGAATTGCCTGCAAACATCCAGTTGGAGGTATAATATGTTCATTAATAGCTGTACTAGAGCCTCTAAGCTCTTCAATAAATAAATGCTCAAACCAGAAAGCCTTAATTCTTTTACTTCCTTCTACTAACACTGCATTGGTTCAACAGCAGGTTTCGTGCTAATAGCAGAAGTGCCTTAACAGCTGCATTTTTTCTTCTCCTGTTGATTCCAGTTACTCTCAATTGATTGCGGAGTGGCCCATAGCTGTCCTGGTGCTGTGCTCAGTGACGGCAGTGATTTGCACTGTAGCTGGCCTGCTTGTTGGAAATTTGCCTGACTTCTCAGAACCCTTAATGGTAAGTCCATACAGACACTATGTCAATGTGAGCGTGAGGAAAATCCACAGGCCAACCAGTGATATATTCTTTCTGTCATATAAAATGAGCCTTTACTTCCTCCCTTCTCTACAGGTAGAGGCAGGGAGGCAGAGCAGTAAATCAAGCCACTAGAAAAAATGACCAAGTTTATCAGAGATCTGCTGTCCTTAACCCATACCCTGACAGCCACCAGCCCATCTCTCAGCAATGGTGGGGACTTGCCCCAGTGCCCTCACACTGGAGTGGAGACACTGTTAGCACAAACCTGGGTTGTCATTCTGTTGCCTTCCTGCTGCTGGAAGGCCGGGGTTGCCCAGAAGGACTGGCTAGGCTGGGCGGAGATTGGATGGAGGACCTGGCTTTGGCTCCTACAGCCCGTGTGTGAGGCTCTTGAAAGGGAGAGGCTGCCCTGTTCAGAGTACTGCTCCACAGGGCCCTGTTTTCCATGCAGGATCCTGTGTTTCCTAAAATCATCCCTGTCACTCATTAATGGAATAATCCTGAGAAAATAAGAATAGACTAGAGTTTGTCCAGGAAGAGGAGAATTACTCCCATTTCTGTAAGTGGCTATTTTACTTGAAGAGGATGAGAAGAGTCTTATGAGATCAGGGAGAAAGAATTGTAGCTATCTTTGCCCAGAAAGGAAAGGAGAAATCCTTTTTTTTTTCTGTCAGCTCTGGGATGCAGTATTTCCAGGGAAAATTTGATTTGTGATTCTCTCCAAGATGCAGTAATAATCTCATACAGTCTCTGTGCCTAGAAGGAGGATTAAGGAAAGCTAAACTAAACTAAAATGCAAGCTGATGACAAAGCCTTTTTGCTTGGCTGCAGGGTTTCGAACCACGAGATACTGACATTGGCAGAAAGCTCGTTGTGTGGAGGAATGTAGAGAGCCATACAGGCTACAAAAAGACCTTTTCCCTTTCTCCCTATGCCGAGAAGAAAAGGTATGTGAGTTTGGTTTGGGGGGTTTGGGGAAGATGTTGGCTGTCAAATTACAGATTCAATGTTCCAACATATCTATGTGAATTACAACATATAAGCTATGCTTAAGAGTGACCAAGGCACTGCAGAGTTTAAAGTTTGTTTGCCTGCAATGGACTTGGGGTCCCTATTCTGGAAACCAGCAACTAGGCTCTAAACTCTTCAAGCATTTACTTCATCATTTACCTTTAAGAGGCTGCAGAGATGACTCAGCAAGTCTGCACAAGGGGATGAAGGTTCTCACTCAGTGGCACAAGGATCCCTGTAAAGGGGGACAGTCACAGAATCCAGAATCACCCGATATTGAAAAGCTCCCACCCAAGCAATGCTCTTTCAAGACTCTTACTGCTGCAGTTAGTGTTATGTGTGGCACCACAGCCTTGTCAGGGAACGCAATTCAGAAGCAGGTGATCTCTAGTTCCAACACTAATCTGCTCTCTTGCTAGCTACGATGACATTGGCATTAGCAGAGAACATAAGGCTGCTCAGGGAGAACAAGAAGCGAGGACACGGAGAATGGTGGAACAGATCTATGGAGCGGATGGTTTCTTTTGCGGTCCCCCAGGTGAGTGAAATCTTGACAGGGTAGTAAGTATTACACACACAGAACTCAAGAGCAGACAGAACTGCCAGAGTGGTTTAGGAGACAGGGAAACGTTCCACAAGTGCTCTGAGCAAGCAGTGTGTATGACACCACCCCATGACAGCTCAGCCACCTTTCACATACGGGCCTTCCAGCACTTCAAAACCGGGTGGTTAGAAAATGCTTGTTCTGAAATTCAGGAGAAGAGTTGCTTCTCCTTCTTTACTTTTTGCCATACTTCTTTTTTCTCCCTTTAGAAATATACCTTAGTACCAGTACCAGTAAAATGTAGTAAAGTACCAGTAAATGACTAATGTTTTCACCATTTACTCATATAAAAAGTGAATACTGAGAAAATAGTGTATGCCCCACTCCCTCTTTGTTCCCACTCCCTCTCTGTTTCTTTTCTTCTTGAAAGTTGCAAATGGCATAAAAACTGGAAAGAAAAGCAGAAAACTCCAAGACACCCAAAATTTGTCCCCAAATGAGCACTAGGAAGTAGAAGAAAGAACAGCATGCAGATACGTTTACTCTCTTCTCTGCCTGTATTCCACCTCTGAAACCAGTCAAACACCAAACCCGCAGGTCCCTGGCAGCTCCTGGCTGAACCTGAGCTGCTTGCTTGTAATGGGGGTGCAGACCCAGATGCCAGCAGTCGTTACATCCTGCTGACAGCACAGAGAGCGCGGTTTGGAAATGCCCCAGCGCGGCTCTCCTGCTGCTGACAGATGGGCAAGGAGCAGAGGACAGATCACACAAGGCAGATGCTACCACTCACTACAATCCACTGCCTTTGTGATCTGCCTCCCTTTGGGGAGTCCTCTGTAGCAGTCATACAGTGATTTTTTTTTCTTTGAACAGAGTCTACTCCAAACAGTTCGGCTGATTCACCTTCATTACCTAATCCTTTAATATTCTTTTCTTCTTCTTTATTTCAGAAAAGAGCTATTCCCAGCTGGTATTTATGTCCACAACTGCTGGGAGCTTATGGAACTTGCAAGCTATTCAGTCCATGTGTCAAATTGAACAAGACAAGGTTAGTCATGTCAGGAAGAACATATACACACACTGTCTCTTTTCTGGCTGCCCTAATCTTTAATCTCTAGTTGAAAGGAAGCCAGACAAAAGTAACATAAGCTACAGAACAGGTTTCAGTCTAGAGGACTCCAAAGCATTTTACCTACTTAGCAATACGCGGATGATTCCACCTGTCGCTGAAGTCCAGCTGCACAGTAGCAGCTGCCATTAAACAAGAATAAACGGACACTGAGCAAGAGCTTGGTCCAGAAGCCAAAGGTGTCCATCAGAAGCTGCTGAGAATTTTGGGCAGCAGAACTTAATTACCGAAATGGAGCTGTCATCTTGGAGACTGTGACAGCAAGTTTTGCAAGTGGGAAGTTTAATTGGATTAGCTGTGTTTGCCATAGGATCCAAGCTTTCAAATCAGAGGTTATAAATAATGGAGAGGGTTTAAATTTTGCAAAAGGCTAGCATATTTCCATAGCTTTAGCATTTACAGTTTGTCAAGGGGAGGATGGCGAGCCATGGCTGGTACACCTGGAGGGAGCATTACTGCAGGGAGCAAGGAACACTGGGGCTGTGAGAGGGTGTGACATGATGCTCCCTCGTGTTTTTCAGATACGCTCACATGTTCATTTTAGAGACCTCTGCCAACGTACTGAAGCCAACGAATGCTGCCCAAGCTGGTCTCTGGGGAACTACATTGCTGTGCTGTACAACAGGTCCTCGTGTCTGGAGATAACCCAAGGAGACATCTCCCACACCCTGGCTCTCCTTCGTGCCTGTGCTCCAGACTACCACAAAGGTACCCTCACTCCATCTTGCATAGGTCCTGAGACCGTGCGACAGAAACACTCACAGTGTGCCCAAGTCCCAGAAAAATGCACCCGTTTCAATGCCATTTACCAGCTTCTTCACTTCTTGGTCGACAGAGACTTTCTTAGTCCCCAGACAATGGAGTACCAGGTGCCATCTCTCAAATACAGCCTGCTCTTTTTGCCTACAAGGAAAGGTGCATCTATGATGGGGATCTACTTAGACAATCTTGAATCCTGGGATCTGTTTGATAACTATACATCTATCACTGGAATGGACCTGGGCCTTAAGCAGAAACTATTCCAGCACTACCTTTTACTGGATACTAAGTATCCAGTCCTGGCAATATTAGCTATTTTTCTAAGCATTTCTTTTTATTTACGCTCAGTCTTTATTACCTTGATGGTCCTGCTCGCTGTTGTCAGTTCTTTAATGATCTCCTACTTCTTGTACAAGGTGGCCTTCAGATTCACCTATTTCCCTTTTGTAAACCTGACAGCAGTCGTCATTCTCAGCAGCCTCTGTGCCAACCACACCTTTGTCTTCTTCGACCTCTGGAACCTCAGCAAGAGCCAGAACCCTTCCGCTGGGCTCTCTCAGTGGGTGAGTCAAACCATGCACCATTTTGCATATCTCATGCTGGCATCTTGCTTCACAACGGGTGCGGCCTTCTATGCCAGCTACATTAGCAATATAATAGCCATCCGCTGCTTCGCTGTTTACATGGGCACCTCCGTGCTGGTGAATCTGGTGTTCATGATGACATGGCTTCCTTCTTCGGCTGTGCTGTATGAGCGCTACATAGCAACAACCTGCATTTACAAGCCAGAAGACTACTGGAACAACACTGGCCATAAGAGAGTCTCTCTCTCCCTCCACTACATTCTCAGGGGTCTCCAGAACACGCTGTCTGAAACCTCCAAGCTGCTATTTGAAAAGCTTCTGCCGTGTGGGGTCATCAAGTTTCGGTACATCTGGATCTGCTGGTTTGCTGCCTTAGCAATAGGAGGTGCCTACATTTCCTGTTCCAACCCCAAACTCAAACTCCCAACTCTCGAGACGTCGTCTGTCCAGGTGTTTAGACTGAGCCACCCCTTTGAGAGGTACGATTCCGAGTACTGCCACCAGTTCATGTTTGAGAGGCTGGAGCACGGAGAAGGGCAGCGCATGCCTGTCACAATAGTCTGGGGCATTCTGCCTGTGGATAATGGGGACCATTTCAACCCAAAAAGCAACGGCACCCTAGTGACAGACGTCACCTTCACAATCCAAAACCCTGATGCCCAGAAGTGGCTCCTCGAGTTCTGCCAAAAAGTGAAGAACAAAACTTTCTATTACCCTGATGCAGAGCAGAAGTCTACTGTGTGCTTCATGGAGGAGTTCCTCAGGTGGATGGACAGTCGCCAGTGCTCCCAGCGAGACCACAGCTTCAACCTTTGCTGTAACCAGTTCTCCTTCCCTTACGGAAGTGAAGTCTTCCTACACTGCATCAAAATGATGCTGCTGGAACAGGGCAGGGAAGGGGCAGAAACATACGATCTGGGCCTCAGGTTTGATGGGGAGGGAAATCTCGCTGCCTTAGTTCTACAGTTTCAGACTATTTATCACTATAGCTTCAACTACAGCAAAGCCAAACAATTCTATGAGGAAATCAACCTCTGGGTAACAGAGGAGATGAAAACTGCCCCCATGGGGCTTCAGAATGGATGGTTTACGAGTAAACTAGAGCTATACAACCTCCAGCACAGTCTCAGCACAGAAACAATGGTAGTCATGGGTCTCTCCATAGCCGTTTCCTTTGTGGTTCTGCTGCTCACTACATGGAATGTTCTCCTTAGCGTTTTCTCTGTTACTGCCATCGCAGGCACTGTCCTGGTAACCATTGGCCTTTTGGTCCTCTTGGAGTGGCAGCTCAATGCAGTGGAGTCTCTCTTCATTTCAGCTGCAGTAGGTCTCTCCGTTGACTTTACCGTCAACTACTGCATCTCCTATCATCTGTGCCCCCACTCTGACCGCCTGAGCCGAGTGGCCTTTTCCCTGAAACAGATGAGCTGTGCCACAGCCATGGCAGCTTCTGCTCTCTTCTCTGCAGGGGTCATTATGTTGCCTGCAACAGTCCTGGCGTATAGGAAGTTGGGGATATTCATAATGATGATCAAGTGCATCAGCTGTGGGTTTGCCAGCTTCTTCTTCCAGTCGCTGTGCTGCTTCTTTGGCCCAGAGAAGAACTGTGGGCAGATCCTCTGGCCTTGTGCCCACACCATGAAAGACTACTATGATGACTCCGGGCTGAACGGAAGCTTTGCCTGTGGGGGGAGCGAGAAGCAAAACCGGCTGCGGAAGGTCCAGGAGTCCAACACTGCAAATGAGCAATATGAGCTCCAGCCCTTGTCCAGAAAACTGAGCGACAGCTTTGACAACAGCACTTCCACAAGCAAGCTGTCCAACCGGCCGTCAGTGCTCTCTGAAGACACGCAAGTGGAAGACAACAGATGCCCCAGAATGGGAATGCACCCCTCCCTTGAAAGGGAGAGACAGAACCTGCAGGAGACCCTTGGAGACCAGCAGGTTGGCCTGTGCCAGTGTCCTGCCTTGCAAACTTCCTCTCCTTACAAGCACAGCAGCTCAGAAGCAGAAATCCACAAGGAGAGACTCTGCCGAGATTGTCGATGTCGAAAGTATGGTCTGAAAGCTTGGGATGGGTCTGGACTGGACCATATCCAGCCGGCTGGCATGAAAGAAGAAGGGCAACTCAATAAATCACAGTGCTCTAGTGACACTGTCCAGCAGCAGTCAGATTATACCTCAGACAACAGCCATCTCCCTGCCGCTGACATCTACAAAATTCACAGATGCCTTTGTTCTCTTGGCAGCTCTTTTGACATGCTCAACATTTCCAGTGAGACGTCGATTAGTGATTTTGAGCAAGGCCTAAAGCTTGCTGAATCAGCCAGTTCTTGTCCTGATGTCTTAGAGCTGTCTGATTCGTACAGTCAAACAGAGAGAGGTTACTTGAATGGGAAGAGAGATACCCTGCGGCTGGACCTGAGGGAGACTGTCTTTGATATCTCTCCAGCAGCATCACAGCAGAACAGCTCTTCATGGAAAAATCGATTTGGATTAGGGAGCGAAGATCCAGTTGTGCTACCGAACAGCCAACCAGACATGCCTGATGTTTGGATCAAACGATCTAGCGCACAAAGTTCGGCTTACAACAGTTGAAACCTTGCAGAAAACAAAACTGTACTGCTAGTGAAAGGAGAAAGCGAAATCTCCTTGGAACTGTAAATATCAATTTTTTCCTCCCACCTCTCCTAGAGCTGAGACTATTTCTTAGTATTTCAGCTGTGCAAACACCTGTGTTTCCACAGAACCAGCAAATCCGATACTAGTGAGAGGATGCAAGATCAATCTTGATGGCGTACAAGCCCTTTGACCTTCCAGTGTCTGGTGCCATATTCACAGCTGTAACACAAAATTTATCAAAACCTGTTTTGTCATTTCTTACAAGGTGATTAGATTTTGTTTTCTTGTCAAGGTCACATAGGAGAGAAATAACAACGTGAATCTGCACAGATATTTAACAATGGAGAAAGAGAGCTCATTAAAAAAAAAATATCCAAAACCTGAACCCGCAACTGCTGAAAATCTAGATATCAAGTGAAGAGAGTATTGTTAATAGAAAAAGAAAGTCTTGCATTTTCTACTGAATCAGAAACTGCTTTTATGTGAAGTCCAGGTTCACAGATCTCATCAAAAGAGTTCAGATATTATAAAAATCTGAGTTGATACGGTCTCTTAATGATCATGGAGGAAGGAGGCTGCAGAATCCAGCCTGATCTGTTTTCAGTAACAATTTCCATTTGTTTTATCAGAAGAAATTCTAGTACTGCCAAAGATTTTCAGTGTGAGATTTCCCCTCTGAGAAAAGTGTCCTCATCCCCTCAGTGACTCGGGTGCTTTGTGTGTCATCTTCATAGCTGTTTCCACTCAAGGCATTCGCCATAAACATGTAACTTTTTAAAATTTGCATATCTGGTGAATCTTGAATTTTACATCTTTTTTCCTCTACCAGAAACAAGAAAACAAACACTTCCTTGCCTTTATCTGTTGAAAAAGAGAAAACATTCTCGATACAAGTTGACGTAAAATAAATGCTTATGACAAACTTTCCTAAATCTGAGTGGTTTAATTTTCACCGAAAACACTGTGGTTCATTTTCTTCATCTTTTAAGTGCCTAACATATTTTCCAATATAACCAGCAAAAGGAAAGTATACATCTTAAAAAGATTCGCTCCTTCCGACACCCACAAATTGTTTTCTCTGTTCTGTGGGAGACAGGCCACAACTGCCCGATGTCAGTTAGCAATACGCTCTTTTAAAGCTGGTAACAACACTTTAAGTGTACAACGTATTTCAGGTTTGTGTTTCCATAGTGCAGTTCTGGTACTGGGTGCTCAGGAGGGTGTTTTGGCAAGCAGAGCTGCCCTCGGGCTGTGAGCAACACTGCTTGAAACCCTCTCCACACAGGAGCCATTACTATCTGGGGGCACTTCTCACCCGTTTTGAAAACTGTTGGAAAACACTGCAAAACCATCTAATTACACTGGGAAACATTCCATACAGATGCCTCCTTTCCCCTTACCGTGTGGGAGGGCGATTTTAACCGCCTCAAACACAAGCGGCAGCACCAACACCCTGATGGCACAGGAGGGAGGATTCCACAGCCCGCCAAGTTCTCCATGAAGGCCCTGAGCGCCCAACCGAGGGGGCGAGGCAGCGGGAGGCAGGGAAGGCCCCTCCCCGCCGGCGGCGGGCTCCCCTGAGGGCAGCTACGAGGGGGAGCAGTGTCTCCCCGCCTGGGGATCCCACCAAGCCCACGGCGCCTTCCCCGAGGGAAGGGGCGAAAGGGCGGGAAACGGCGCGCACGCGCACACCCACCTGTCTCTTAT
>NW_020799102.1:1049823-1054654 GCF_003259725.1 Athene cunicularia
GCCGCTCGCTTGTGCGCATGCGCGGGGCCGCGCGGCCGTTTGGGCGGCGGGCTCGATTCAAACGGCGGCTGAGGGGAGCGCGGCCGCCATGGAGGGGGAGGCTTCCCGCATCCCCGTCTACAGCGCGTTCCACCGCGCCGGCCCGCCCGCAGGTGCGTGCCCTCTCCGGGAGGGGGGGAAGGCGGGCTCTGCCCTACCGTGCTCCGCCGTGGGGTGCCGAGGCTGCGGGGGCGAAGGGACGTTTGTCGGGGGGGTGGTGCGCCTCTTGGGGAGCTCCGATACTGCCTTCGGCTGCGGTGGCCGTTGAAAGTCTAATTTTAGGCTTTATTCGACTGCTCTGTTTCTAGTTAAGACTTCAGCTCACGGGATTTTGCTAGACGGGCTCCAGTGCGTGTCCCGCCCGCTGAGGTTGCGGATCCTTTCCTTCAGGGGCTCTTGCTTCCATAAGTCTTTTGTTACTACTTGCAGCATTTGAGAAGTGTGAAGCACCCAGGCTTCACGTTAAAAACATGGGAACTAGTCTGTACCAGTGGAAACTCCCATGTTACGTTACTATAAATGTGCTTTTGGGCGTCGTTTGAAAAATAATTACCTTGGCGAGGGAAGAGATGGAAAAAAAAGCTTCCTAAACCCACTATGTGAACAAAGCTTTATGTGCTCAAACAGCTCTGGTTTAAAGCCAAATAAACTTTACATGAAAAGTTAGTTCTCTATAGTGTTATTTTAGAAGTGTATCTATTTCTAGTGAATTGAGGCATGCTGCTCTCTTAACTGAGAGTTCCCTGTGGGCTATGTTTTGTTTTGCTTCCAGTCCTGAACAGCTTTGCTTGGAACCCTGTGGCATGCTGTCTGCTTCATGTTGAGACCTCATTTATTACCACACTGGCATTATCCCTTTCAAACTTCCTGTCATTAGTGCAAGCCTGCTAACTACGTTTTAACAGTCTACCACCTGAGTTATTAGTGGCTTGTTCCAGACCCTTAATCCTGGCTGAAGTTTGAAGACTGCCCTTAGTTGTCACTACCTTAAAGCCTCCATTCTAGCCAGATACAATTGTGGTTTACATCAAATTGAAGGTTTAAAATCCAGTTGTTATGCATATTGTAGTGTTTTCATTGTTGTCTTTTTCTTGCAGAAATACAAATGGCTTTTCCTTCAAAGAAACAATGTGTCAGCAAAACAGCAGATCTTGATTCCAACAAAGATCCTATTTCTAACTTTAGCTCAAACATTCCAGCAGATGGTGTCTTCAAAGCTACAAACCAAGGGTAAATGAAAGGAAAATATTGATGGGTTTATTAATTAGCAAATGTCCTAAAGATGTCTTGGCATTTTGCATATTTTGCCAATCTAATTGCCTTGGTAATCTTCAAGAATTCAGTGGTCTTCTGCTAATTGTATTTTACCCATCTTTTAAGGTTGCCTAAATCTGCCAAGAAAGCAGAACCCCCTTCAAAGAAGACAGCTACAAAAGGGTATGTTTCCTCAAATATCTGTTAGTTGCCCTCATGCAGTAATGCTCCCTCTTGGAGAGTTATGATGAGCTCTCACCACTGTACAGCTTTCTTGCCAAGTTTGCTGATTAAAGCTCTTGTCAGAAACAAGAACAAATGCTTCAGAAAAGAGCGTGTTTGTGGAAGTAAAAGAGAAGGTGTGCAATACTGATATTTTTGCCCCTAAATTTTTAATGTTTGGCTCTGCAGACCTTTCAGCAGATACAGACTAGAAGCAGAGCTGAAGACCAAGAACCAGCTGTTAGAAACAGCCAAACAACAGCTACACTCCAGACTAACAGGAGCACAGGTAAGGACTGGAGGAGAGGCTGAGAGAGCTGGGACTGTTCAGTGGATTCTGTTTCCAACGAATAGGACTTTCTTGAATTAAGTTGAGATTCAGAATTGCCACCTTGTTATTTACCACCTCCTACTCATCGCTCTAGGACACGCTTAGCACAATTTCTGTCACGTGCCAGAGGCCCTACTGGCAGCCTTCAACTGTAAAACCTCACTTGATTTCCTAGTTCTCAGCCAGTTACTAATTGGTGAGATGATTGTTCCTCTTATCTCACAGCTTGATTTCTTTATGAGCCTTTAAGACCACCTGTGAAATGTATAAAAAGCTTCTGCCACCATCAGCTGGATCACCCTAATCCAGATGCTTATTGATTCTCTTGGAGAATTGCATTCAACTGGAGGTTGATCAGCTTATCCGATTGCTTGGCAATATCTGAACTGTGTAGGGAATAATGCTGTGGCTTGAAGATTTGAAGATGCCCTTCCCAATATTTATATGCTCTTTAATGCTGCAAAGTCTTTGAATTATTTATATGTATGAGAGGGAGCACAAGAGAAGATATGCTACGGTTGGTTAAAAGAAATTTAGGATCAAATTCTTCCAGTGTGTGGAAGAATTGATGTGACATGTGGATGTGATAAATGTGCTAATCCTGCCAAGAAGCAGGAGTAAGGGTCTGCAACAGAGTAATTACCTGCAGTGGTAGAGACAGAAGGGCAAGATCTGGTTCTTGGTGCTAGTGGAGCACTTGTTAGCCATGAGAATCACACTCAGTATTGCTGACTAATGGGAACAAAATATTAGTTCACTCTCAACCTCTGTTAATGACAGGGCACTATAAAGGAGTTGAAGGAGGAGAATGAAGCCCTGGTACAAGAAATTGAGAAGCTCAAGAAATTTCAGGAGACTTGCATGGTGATTTTAGAAAGCAGAAACATTGATCCTGGTAAGGACTTATGCACTTCACGTACTGTTCTGGTACTCTTTCTTCAGAACTCTTTTTTTCTTCCTCCTGTTGTGACTGTTCATAAGACATTTGGATTCTGCTTCCTCGCTAAGGAAATACTGCTGTAACTCCGGAGGATTTTTTTTTTCTAGCTTAAGAGAAAAAGCTACTTCCTGTAGTAGGCCTTGTCCTGGATAAACTTTAAGAATAATGTAGTCTTTCTTGGTGTAGAAATTTACTTTGCAAACCTGTTGGTTCTTACATGCAAATTTATCTGTATATTAGAGGTTCACTAATGCATCTCGTAAATTAGTTACAGGTGGCAACATTTTGGAGGAGGAAGAAAAAACACAAGAATGCCAAAAGCAGACAGCGGTAAGAAAATTTTGAAATAGCAATAGGACTTACACAGGCTTTGAGAGGTCTGTGTGCTACTGCCCTTTCCTACCGATGTTGTGGAAACAGCTGCTGAGACTTACATTTATTGGCATTGTGTTTAAACTCTTCCTTTTGGCTCTTCAGCTGTTAACTGAGAAGCTCATAGAAGAATTGAGGCAATTTAATCAAACAACTGCAAAAGAAAAGGAGGTGCTTCAGGTAAGGCTGGCACTTTGTTTCAGCTCAACCAGTTACTGAGTGAGATTCTGAAGGTTATTTTGCTTCTCCCAGGGCTGCTCACTTCTCCAAATGAACTAGAGGATGAAAGCCTGCAGTATTACTCACCTTTTGTTTTATGTGCATTAAGAAAACAATGTGTTACTCCCCTTCTACATAAAGGGCTTAAAGCAAAGTTTATGATGGAGCAATGTCAGTTCTCATCATGGCCATTTCAAGTTGAATCACATACAGTTGAACTTGAAACAAGGCAGAAGGTGAAAGTGATAGAAATGACTGATAGCTTTCAAGTTGGGCTGAATCAGTTCCAAAGTACAGATGGGAGCAGTGCTGGGAATGTGCTCTGCTCAGAGCAGCTCCTCTCAGGAGAGGGTTTTCAAGCCTGTGTTGCGGAAGGTTGTAAGCACCACTGGCAGGATGCTGATCTACCAGTCTGGCTGTTAACACTGGAATTCAGATTTGGTCTAACTTGGAGGCTGTTGCAGGCCAGCGGGCTCAGGCAGTCTTTGGGAACTAAGAAGTACACATGCACAAGCAGCTTCAGTAATATTGTCAATATACCAACCCAAGCGGTCATTAAATTACACCTCTGCAATTCTTGGTGAGAAGCTTCAGAGCTAATCGATGAAATTGCTTTTTTAGCAGACTTCCTAAATTTTGGGAAATTATAATTAAATGGCAATTTATCTTTTAATTGCCATTTTCCACAAGGAACTGTCAGAGACATCCCAGTCAGGCAAGGCTAATCTCAGTTCAGCAGGTTAGACACTGCTGAAGGAGCTCAGACACTTGAGTTGGAGCTGCTTTAGAGCCTGGCTTTGCTTTTCAGTACTTTGTTAGTAAAACGCTGCGCGCCCTCACTTCTCTCCCCAGGAAGCGATGGCCAAGTGGCGATCGGCCGGAGAAGGGAGACAGCAGTCCCTGGAGAAGCACGCCTCCTTCCAGGCAGAAATCAGGGAACATTCTGCAGCACTTGATCAGTTGGAGCTGCTCCTGGCTGTGTGACGCATGAGGATGGACTGTACTGTCTTCTTTCTTTTTTTTTTTAACTTTTTGGATGTTTTACTCCTAACTCCGTGGTCTCTACTTTGCAAACCTAGCTCTTAGGTTTGGCAGCCTAAACCCGGGAGCGTGCCGCTGGTGGTGGCGGGGAGCTGCGGTGCCTGGCTAGCCCTGGGGTGAGCCCAGTAGCCCTCGCTGCCCATCCCGTGCCGGCAGGGCCCTGCCCGGACTCTCTTTTCCCTCTCGCCTTGCAGGTGCAGGGCTCCTCCGCTTCGGTCCCTCAGCATATTGTACTTTAATAAGTAATAAGTGGTTTTAACCCATTAAACGTACTGGAAGGATGTGGAGACGCCCTGTCCCGCCACCCGCCCCGGGCACCACCGGAGGGGTAGGGCGCCCCGCGGGGGCGGGGCCGCGCATGCGCACCAGCGCGGGCCCGGGTCAGCCATGGCGGCGGCGGTCAGCGCCGGGCT
>NW_020799102.1:1054704-1097702 GCF_003259725.1 Athene cunicularia
GGGGGGGAGCGGGAGGGCGCCGGGACGCCAGCGGCGCCCCGCTCCTCCGGGGGTGTGACGGGGATAACGGGTGGTGATTGGCCGCCGGTGGGGGGAGCTGGCCTATCCCCGGGCGTGCAGAGAGGGCGTGGTGCGGCCACGTGTCTTCCGGGCGTGGCGAGAAACCACCGGCGGCGCCTCCGCCGTGGGCCCGCGCACGGGGCAGCACCGCGTCAAAAATAAAGTCCGCTGCGTGCGCGTGGGGCCTGTTTGATCAGGAATAATGATCGAAATATGAGCATCGAAGAAGCAAATCGTAGAATCACAGACTGGTTTGGGCTGGAAAAGACATTAAAGCCCATCCAGTGCCACCCCCTGCCCCAGGCAGGGACACCTTCCACTAGCGCAGGTTGCCCAAAGCCCCGTCCAACCTGGCCTTGAACCCTTCCAGGGAGGGGGCAGCCACAGCTTCTCTGGGCAGCCTGTGCCAGGGCCTCACCACCCTCACAGGGAAGAATTTCTTCCTTAGATCTCATCTAAATCTTCCCTCTGTCAGTTTAAACCCATTCTCCCTCATCCCTACCTCCTGATGACGAGTCCCTCCCCCCCTTTCCTGTAGCCCCTTTCAGCCCTGGGAAGCTGCTCTAAGGTCTCCCCGGAGCCTTCTCTTCTCCAGCTGAACCCCCCAACTCTCTCAGCCTGTCCTCATAGGGAAGGTGCTCCAGCCCCCCTGAGCATCTTTGTGGGCTCCTCTGGCCCTGCTCAAGCAGGTCCATATTGACTGAATCTTGTCAAATCCTCTCAGAAGTGTTGCAGTTCTCCCAGCTTGTTTTCTTGCCCTATGGGGGACCTTAAACTTTAGGATAATAGTTCTTAGCTTTATTGTTTCCTCCTGTGTTCTACAGCAGCCCAGTGCCAGCTATCACAGTGCTTACTCCCTGCTGCCCCAGGGTGTAGAGGGAAAGGTAGCAGCTTCAAAGAGTTGGTCCAGACAGCCTTCTGTCAATGAAACTCTTCCTTGGTGGTTCTCAGGTCTGGAGCTGTAGCCTTATTTTCTAGATAATTATGACAGTGCAAGCATACAGATGTATGAAATAAACTTTCTCTTTTCATTATCTTTTTTTTTTTTTTTTTACTGTAGAATTATTCTTTACCAGGTTTGTGTTCATGGTTTGTAGCTTTATGAGCTCATATTAATTTGATGTTTCTTTGTGCTTCTACATTCAGCATGTGTAAAAGGAAGAAAATATTATTGTAGTTCATATCTGTCTGGTGGAAAAGCTGAAAAAAAAATCAAAAATCAATCTTCAGTAATGCTAGTGAAGCTGTGAATTAACGGCACTAACTTATAAACTGGCTTAGAGTGTCAGGGATATCTGTCTGAGTCTATTCCTTAGTCTCTAATTGATTAAGATATTTCTTTTTATTGCGGTTTTAAGCGTTGTTGGTTTTTTTTTTTTTCTTTTAAGCTTTATGCTCATTTTTCCTGCTGTCAACTCTAACAATGGAATGTTTAAAAACTTAAAAAAATCAACAGAGGGGAAAATTGTTTTGTGGTACTGGAACCCAAGGTCTGGGTAGCCATGGAAACTAGCATATCTTTTTAATTATAAAAAAGAGGCTGCTTTAGCTGTGAGGTTGAGAGAAGGGCAGAGGAGCCTGCGTATATTTTGGTTTGTTGCTTCTGCCCCTTCTACAGGCTCTGGTTGTAGAGTTTCAGTCTCTAAGACTGTCCTTTCACCAATATTAATTTGCGGGAATAAAGGACCAAAAGGGAAAATGGGATTATTAAGATCTATCATAATATCTAGACAAACTTCTTAAATATTCAGATTAAAAACAATTCATATGTTGGTCATATTTTCTTAGTGTGTTTAAGACTTTTGCAGAATACATGTATGTAAATATTTGTATTTTAAAATTTGGAAAAAGGTTTTGGGATTTTTAACACTTGGATCAATGAGCATACCTGATTTTATAAAACTTTTCCTCTGTAGAAAATAGTAAGATAGCTAATGTAGTTCCAGTTTGATACACTAACACATTTTAATTAGTATGCATGCTTATTACAGGCATTTGCATATAATTAAATGAAACCACAAGCAGCTCCTGAATAGGTATAATACATTATAATCTCAGTTCATCAGCTTTCAAAGTTTCCTGACCAAAAACATCCCCTGAAGCCCTAGTGCAGGCAGCAGTTAGGTAGCATTCTCTCATGTTGGGGTAAAGTTAAATGCTGAGAGGCACTTAAGTACATCAGTATCTTGTCTTTAAAAGACTTTTCTGGGCGTCTTTCACCCAGTAACCTGAAACATGGATTTCTTTATGGTCTTGTGCTCATTGGGAGCCTGAAGTCTCCTGGCAGGGAAATGTTGGCAGCATCCTGAGGAGGAAGACGACAGTATGTAGATGAGATATAACGTATGTGTTTTTCCGTCTCTCTTCCCAGCTTAGACAGACCATGACAAAGTTCTGTCAAGAGCATTTGGCTCCGAAGGCCCAACAGATTGACCAGGAAAATGAATTCAAAGACATGCGGGCAAGTATTTCATGTGTGCATTTAAAATAGATGGTGGTGAAAGCCTGTCTGTACTTTGATCCTGTACGTTAGTCCAGACAAAGAATCCCAGTCCACACCGCAGGAACATATGCATTAACTTTTCAAACTTGCATTAACTTTTCAGACTGGAAAGCCATAGAGAAAACGTTTGGGTTTTTTTTTTTAATTTCCTTTTTAAGCTTTTGTTAACAACTTTCAGCAACCTGGGGCAGAACGCAGCCAGCATGCAATTAAAAAAATAATAAAAAACCACGGATTGATAATGGTCTTGTTTGGATTCTTATCATCGTATTTCTGCTTGGCTCCTTCAGACGCCTCCTCTAATACGTGCTTTGTACTCTCCTGTCTAGGGCCCATTCTTGGACATCTGAGTTTCCTTAAATTTGTTGTGAAAATATTGTGTGCAAATGCTGAAATGTAGAGTTGTTTGACTGTCTAGCTGAAACTTGCCTTCCTAATAAAAACAACAAATTCTTTGCAGCGGGAGGGTTTGATTGATGAAAAGGAGAGATCTAACTATTGGTTTTCATAAGCTCCACAAGACTTAAAAAGCTCAGAACATCTGCTAGGATTTCCCAGAGCTCTGATGTTGACATTTTCAGGGATATATGCACAGCTTTGAAGTTAAGTATATAAATTTAGTCTGGCACACCAGATGTCATCCAGAGCTATTGAATAATACTTTTTGAAGTCTCTGGAGACTATTCACTGATAATTGTCACTGGACACCGAGGTCGTGTGACAAGTGTTCACCTGTGTGTTCATCGTGTGGCAAGGGAGAGGCTGCAGTCTCAAGCAGCAGCAATGAGGTGGCCCCTCTGGCATACTCATGGTCCTCAGTGGCGACATCTTTTGCTATTGCGTTGTGTCATAGCTTCCCTCTTTCTCTGCGACACCGTGTGCCGGACACAGCTGATGTAGTTTGTCTCAAGTCAGGCAGCAGCTCTGTGCCTGGAATCGTCTATCTCTCATGTGAGTGCTGGTGTTGCCAGAGGGATAAATCTGGGCAACGGGCAAGTGGAGGAGGCAGCAGTCAAGGAGGACAGCTTGTCACCTGGCAGATGAACTTTGTAGCCTATGTGTGCAACTAAGCAAAATTCAGTATTGCTGTCCAGTCTTTGTGTGTGTCCTGGCAGGCTTGAAAACCTACGGGTTATGTACTTGAGTGGCCCTTGTGGATTCAGCTTCTTTAGCTTTACAAGTCCAAAGTGTTCACAAATTCTCTGTCATGGTCACCTTTTCTAAATTCTCTAGCACTGACTGGGAGGTGGGCAGCACCTCTGACTGATCAATCAGCTTGAACATTCCCTTTTTTTAATCACTCCCTAGGAAGCCTCCTTGGCTTTACTTACCAGTTCCTGTTTTACTGGAAGAGTTAAATTGCCAGCTAACAGCAGCTCTTCTAAGTATATCCAGGGTTTCAGTCATGGATAACTTATGCTAACTGCTATTTGTGGCAACCACAGCCTGATAGGCCTACACAGTGCTGCCAAAGAACAGTGACAAGGATCCATGAAGTAAAAGCATAAATTTGAGTCATAACATCCTAAATTATCTTTAGCAAGAGATAGTGGATGAAAGCCTAGAAGTGCTGGTTTTGAAGTTAATGGGAGGCTTTAATTCATCAAAATTCTCCTGAGTTAAATCTTAGGACCTGTCCTTCCAGAATTAAATTTAAGTTGTGAATGTTTGCTGAATTCAACAGACTACTCCCGTGTGTAGCACAACTAATGTCCTTAAGTCTGTCTGGGTTCTTAGTCCAAAGGATGGAGCTGCTGCTGCAGAAGGAATAGGTATCGGAGTATTTATCTTTGAGATATCACAAGAATAAGGTAAACTGGTGCCTCCGGTGAGCTACCTGGGAAATCTTGTTATGCTGATGCCCTGACTGTGAGCTTGGACTGATTGCTTGTTCTGTATTTGTAGGAGTTTTGGAAGAAACTTGGGGAACTGGGAGTACTGGGGATCACAGCTCCTGGTAAGTCTGTTCCCACCTTTTACCTTCTGGTGGGTGATTCTTCAGACAAAAGAGAAACTACTTGAACTCACCTATTCCAGTTTGTAGCAACCTTGTCTGTGATGTGATGTCCATTTTGTTCAGAAGCTCCTAGCTTTATGTTTTTTTAAAACTTTTTGATATTTTTTTTTATTCTTCACTAAATCAGCATCCTTTTTACCTTGTTAGACTTCTGAATGATTATAGAAGGCCTTTTACAATTTAAAAGTGCTGTTCAAAAATGGTGTCTCCAGATATAACATATGCAACTCAAACATGTTTGCGCTTCTCCAATATGAAGCGCTTGCTGCAAGTTTTGAAGAACGAGAGCTATAGATAAAAGTATCCTAGAACAAACATCCATCTCTAATAGGAGAAGTTAGAGGGTATAAAACAATGCTGTGAAAAGCTGTGATAACTAATGGAGAGCTGACCACATCCAACCAGTCAGAAAAAATCAGGGTAAATCTTATTCAGCCTTGTCCAGGTTAGTTGAAAAGTGTTTTGATGAATGTTATAGATTACTGAGGCTGCTGTGGTCATGCTGAATGCACTAACACAGTGTAATGAGGAGAAGCCCTTAGTGGAGAAAAGCAGCCAATGGGGCCTTTATTTCCCCATCGTAAAGTCTGTGTTTCTAGATGTGCGTCTGCAAAGGCTTCTGCAGAAGCAAGCTGAATAGCAATGCGTTGAAATAATGCCGCTGCATTTCTTTCAGTGGCACTGCGTCTGCTTGAAAGAGTCTGTATTTCTGCTTTCTTTCTCTTTACTCTTCCCAATTTACTGCTGCTCCTGTTTTTTCTCACTCTTACCTTCTTTCTTCTTTGATGTTGTGCCTGAGGCTTACAGCAGTTTCCCACACTATAAATAAGCCATCCCCTCATGAGTCCTGTCCTTTTTGATTTCCTCAAAGATTTGCCTCTAAAACCCTCCTATGCCCAGATTTTTTTGCCTTATTTTTGATTGTATAGTTGTGTGCGCTTTCTTTATTGGCATTGGTTTTGTTGTAGGAGGTGGAGACTGGGATTTAGGATGTGAAGATAATGTGAAATCTTCTGAAGGCGTATGCTCAATTAAATGGCATGATTGGGCACCAGTGCATCAAGTCTATTAAGGGAGTGTTTTAAATAAGTGCTTTTTGTTTTCTTCTTAAAACTAAGAAAACTACATTAGTTTGTAATTTTCCAGTTATTTTATAAAGAGCTAAGTTAAGAAATGCAATTATGGAGCTACCACAGAACGATAATACAGGCATGTTGACATAAAGAGTAATTTTGAAAGGGCAGCATCATTCTAAATCACACTGTGGTTTGTATTATATGAGGAGTCGTCTGGCAGGATTATTTTCTTGTACCTCTTGCAGGACAAAACAGTCATGGGCCAGTAGTGCTCACAGCAGGCAGTTACCTTTCCTTTCTCGAGGCAATAGCACCAACCCCATCCATTCTATAGGAAGGAATAGACAACTCTCTTGTTTTGGCATATGTAAGAAATTGTCAAACACATCTTTTAGGATATTGATAGTAAAACCCTAAACCCTGATTTGTGGTAGAGAGAGGCAATTTCAGAGGGTGAAGAGCCCTGCAGATAAGGAGTCAGAATGAATGACACGGGAGGAAAGGCTGTGTGTAATGCCAGTGGCAATTGTGTTAGTTTGATGCGGTAGAGCAGTAGCCCTCCTCGAGCCCTGGTTACACACTCAGCTCTTTGGTCACTCTGAGAGTACAAACACATTCGCTCCTGCTGTTGTTGCTGCTTGCTTACAGCATTCATGTTGATGATGAGTAAGTGCTCCTGGATTAACTCCCTGACTGCTTTGCAGTGTTTATGTCCTCCTGTTTTAGTTCTTCTCTTAGCAGTACAATCATTTGCTTCTTGCCTGTAGAACAAAGCTTTTACACTGGGCTGTGATTGTATTTGTGTGTATATAAGCGTGTGTGTGTGTATATATATGTATATATTTATGTAGGCTGTCAGCTGCTCAAGGCCATTATGCATTTCTTAGCCTTGTCTTTTTTCCTGCCTTCTCTCTCCCGATTCTACTGTGTGCCTTTAATCTTCACCACCAGTTGTCATCTCAGCTCAGTGTGCCTAGCTCAGCTCCCAGTTACAATGATTGTGCTGCTCTCTCTCACTTCATCTTCTCTTGAAATCCATGTTCTCGCCACTGGTGAATTACATTCTCATTCTGAATCATCCACCCATCAAAATGCTGGTCTCCTGGATGTTTGCGGGTTTAGAAAAGTCCTTAGTGCCCCACTTTTTGATCAGTTTGAGGATTCCTCACTTGTTTAGGGGTCCTTGTTTTTAACTAACAAGCATAGACTTCCCAAAGTTGGCCTGTGTTCCTCTGTCCACAGGTTGCCACTTTGTGATTTAATCTTCATGATAACATTAAGGGTGGTTGACAAGAAGGACTCACTATTGTACAAGTGTCAGTAGGATGTTTTAGATGTATCCTTATGCATGTTGTATGTATAAAACTATGCTGTACAAGTAAATTGTTGATTATGCTGAAGAAGCAATATCACTGTGCCTTTAAGGTAAGAAAATTGAAATTCAGAGTGGATGGGGAAAGCCAGAGGTGCCCAGCTCAGGGACAGTTTCAGTCAAAACCAGAAGGTCTCTTCAAGTATCTCAGATCTAATTCATGACTGATCCCGACCTTGGGATCCAGCACACATGTGATATATTCCATGTTGGTTAATGTGAGGTTTCTCTTCTCTTTTCAGTGGAATATGGTGGATCTGCTTTGGGGTATCTGGACCATGTGCTGGTGATGGAGGAAATTTCTCGTGCATCAGCAGCTGTTGGGCTTAGTTATGGTGCCCACTCAAACCTTTGTATCAACCAGCTAGTGCGTAATGGCAATGAAGCCCAGAAAAACAAGTACTTGCCCAAGGTATGTGGCTGGAAGAGGGGGGAAATTGGAAAGCATTTGGGTTTTGGCTGCATGCAAGGATGAGTGTCTTTCACAGTGAGTCTAATTGTAAGCGCTAGCTGATTTCAGTCACCCAGCCTTTAGGAAATATTGTACTTGCCAAACTTGCCTTCTCTAGCTAGTTAATTTTTGTCCTATTAATCCATCATTAAGACCTCAGCGTGTGCTATTGTCCGTGTGCGTAGGCAGCAGCATAGTCCAGCTCCCTGGAGCTGTGTTACTAAATGAGGCTTTGAGGTGACACTGGAGGATATTCTACCAACTTCCCAAATATTGAAAGTCATTGTTTTTCTATTTCCTATTCTCCATTTATCACTGCCCAAATGCTTGGTTTGCCTGTGCTTATTAACTACATGTGAAACTTCCTCATCATGTGGGGCACTGATGTTTGTGACTCATAGAAGCATAGAATGGTTTGGATTGGAAGGGATTTTCACCAACATACATATAGAAGCTTTTCTTCTTGCCCTTGACATCCCTGGCCAGATTTAAGTCTATCAGAGCTTTGGCCTTCCTAACCTGATCCCTGGCTACCTGGACAGTTTCTCTGTATCCCTCCCAGACTCCCTGTCTTTGCTTTCACCCTCTGTAGGCTTCCTTCTTTTGTTTGGGTTTGTCTAGGAGCGCCTTGTTCATCCATGCCGCCTCCTGGCATTCTTACCTGACTTCCTCTTTGCCAGGATGCTGACACACTCCTGAGCTCGGAGGAGGGAATCCTTGAATATTAACCAGCTCTCTTGGGCCCTTCTTCCCTCCAGGAGTTTATCCCATACGACTCTGCCAAGCAGATCCCTGAAGAGCCCAAAGTGCTCTCCTGCAGTTCAGGGTAGCGAGCTTGCTGCGTACCCTCCTCACTGCTCTAAGGACCTTGAACTCCACCATTTCATGGTCACTGCAGCCAAGGCTGCTCTTGAGCTTCACACTCCCCACCAGCCAGTGCAGCACAGCACCTCTCCTTGGCTTCTCCATCACTTGCAGAAGGAAGTTCTCATCAGCACATTCCAGGAACCTCCTGGATTGTTTATGCCCTGCTGGGTTGTCCCTCCAACAGATATCAGGGGGGCTGATGTCCCCCAGGAGGGCCAGGGCTTGTGAACATGAGGCTGCTCCTGTCTGTCTATAGACGGGCTCATCCACCTGCTCCTCCTGGTGGGGTGGCCTGGAGCAGACCCACTATAATGGCTCCTGTCCCTCCACTCCCTTTAATCCCGACCCACCAGCTCTTGGTTGGCTCCTCACCCATCCCCAGGCAGAGCTCGGTGCTCTCCAGCTGGGCACTGACATAGAGGGTGACCCCCTCCTCCTCTCCCCACCCATCCCCCCTAAAGAGCCCGTGTCCTCCCATCCCAGCACTCCAGCCACAGGAGCCATCCCCCCACGGCTCCCTGATGCCCAAGTCCAGAGCCCTGAAGGCGTGCCCATGTCTCCAGCTCCTTCTGGTTATTCCCCACACTACGTTTTCAGTTGGGCCCCGAGGAAACTGACTTACTGGCTGGAATTACTTTGTGCTGCTCCTCAGGTGCTCTCCTGCTGCCCTGGGACCCCTCGCCAGGCTCTGGGCACCTACTGCTGGCACTGGCACTGAACTGGTAGGAGAGGGGTGGATTGAGGTTCCTCAACAACTTTAGTTTAAAGCCAAAAGCATGTTAAACAAGTTTCAGTATTTAAATGCATGGAGAAACTTAACTGGTACATTGAATCCCAGCTACTGAAATTATCAGTACAAGAAACTTGATTTAAACCACATGCAAAGTACAGTGTTGTTTCTTCAAAGCATTGTGCAGCCCGCTGATACGTAACCCTGAATCATCCTTGTTGCTGCTCAGGTGTGTTTTAATGCCCTTGTTCACTGCCCTTCAGTGATATGTGCCATCATTTTAGTTCTTACTTGTCTTGGTTCATGACAGAGCTACTCAACTAGTTTGGAGCAGATCATGAGGAATTTTGTAGAAGTGCACTGATGGATTGAATTGGTTGAACATGTAAAGCATGAGTCGTTTTTTAAAAATATAAGGGATCAAAAGGAGGAGAAGACGGACAAAAGTACACAGGGAGAAAAAAAATGGAAGGAGAAAGGGCAGTATGAAGGGAACAGTGAGGAGGAAGCAACAGCTATGCTAGAGCCTGGTACGAGCAGGCACAGAAGGAGGGTGTCCATCTGCTATTGTGGTGCAAGTGTGGGGGACCGGGCTGTCAGAACATTGCTGAGAACTTTGCAATCTCTTTTCATCCCCCTCACTGGCCTTTTGTGTTTAACAACTCTTGCTTATGTGGAAGGGCAGTCGTAAAGTGCAGAACAAGGAGCTTGTGAAAGGCATATGTCTGCCTGCGTGGTCCTTCTGGCACCTTCCTGGGGGTGGTGGTTTATAAGCAGTCATCTAGCCCAGGCACGAGTTGAGTCATCCTTCTCATCCCACTGTGACTTGGTTCTGTGCCCCCAGCACAGCAGCACAGGACAGCTCCCTGCGAGGACTTGACCAGGAGCAGCGGCTCTTGTTTGCAGTTCTTGCATAGAACAGCTACTGTGGAGATTCAGTGCTGAAAAGAAAAAAAAGTAAAAAGGAAGGTGGGCTGAAGAGGGAATAGAAACAATGCTACTATTCTTGCTCCCTTTCTTATATTTGCTTTTTCTTCCAGCTAATCAGCGGGGAGCACATTGGAGCCTTAGCGATGAGCGAACCCAATGCTGGATCTGATGTTGTGTCCATGAAACTGAAAGCAGATAAGAAAGGTAAAGCCTGTCGTGTGCTGCCTGGATAGATAGCCAGTGTAAATAACATCTCCTGTAAATTTAGACTGACATCCCCAGCCCCAGTGAGATGCAGTGCTTAGCCTTGGGTGTACCAGGCCATGTTTGCAGGCTTGTGCTGCCTCCCAGGAGATTCACTGCGTGATTAATCCAGGTATCAAAGACACAGGGGGGGTGGTTGGAGGTCTAAAAGCAGACTCCCGGTTGTGGTGATGGAGGTTGGTGGTGTGATGGAACCACTCAGTTTGTCAGGCATTCGTTAAACTGTCTTTGGACTCCAGAAACTAAGGAAGGATTTGTGTATTGTTTTGGGGGTCTTAAAGGGCATCCTTGGAAGCCTGTTCTGAAATAAATGGAGTGAGGGTATAGGTGTTGCTCTGTTGTGAGCTAACAGATTGCAGCTCTTTGCTTCCAGGAGACTACTTTGTGCTGAATGGGAACAAATTTTGGATCACCAATGGGCCAGACGCAGATGTTCTCATCGTTTATGCTAAAACTGATGTTAATGCTGTTCCAGCCTCTCGAGGTATAACTGCCTTCATTGTGGAGAGGGTAGGTTTAATCATTCTCACAAGCTTATTGTAGTGTGGTTTTCAAAACTCACATCTTCACTCTAACTGACTCTTTTAGAAGTCAGCTAGTTTTCTTTCTATAGGTGTCAGCCCCTTGCTCAAAGACAAATTACTTTCTGCCTGAATTTTATAAACCCATGAGACAAGTCCTCCGCCCCAGCGAGCTGTCGTGTACTGCACTGGCAGTTGGGCTCTCCTGAATTTTGGTATCCAAGCATGTAACCACTCTTTAGCACTAGCAATGTAGGGAGAATGGACAAGATTCTGATATAAAGGGCCTTGCTCATTGCCAAAAATTGTCAAAGATATTGGAGGCCTTGTAAATACATCTTACTATCTTATTATCTAACTTTGTGTGGGGTTTTTTTAAGCCAAGACATTGCTCTATTCATTTCTTCCCCACATTTTCTTGCACTGCCCCTGTGAAACCCTGAAATGACCCGAACATGCGTGCAAAGCACCACAGACCAAAGGGAGCAGAAATGGGCTGTTCAGCGGGGAGCCCTTGGAAAACAGGGATCTGTTGGGTTTTTTCTTCCCTTTTAATTATTTGAGGCCACACTGTACACATTTCTGTCACCACGAGGAAGACAGGAAGCCATAATAAAATAAATAGCACTGGAAGTATAAAATCTCAAGAAATGAGTAAACCTTTTGATGGACTTAACCTGACAGCTCAGATACTGGCAAAGCTTGCAGCCGTTACTCTAGGAAAGTCAGGGTTGGCAGCTGTCCAAATAAATATATATTTAATGTTTATGTACATGAGAAAATGGATGGGCTCAGCTCATACGTGTCCCCCATGTGTGCATGTTTCTCTGCTCATTTGCTTCCCCTGCACATGAACTCACACCTGTTCTTCTTCTCAGAGTGGGCAGTTCCCTTTGACTCCCTCCGGTACCCTACGTATGTTCCTGTGGTCAGGGAAATTTCGCAGATCTGTAGTGATTTTATTTATTCTGCCAGAATTGAGTTTTGAAATGTGTTTTTACTGTCTTGACCTTGCAGGGAATGCCTGGTTTCAGCACAGCCCAGAAGCTGGATAAGCTGGGAATGAGAGGGTCTAATACCTGTGAACTGATCTTCGAAGACTGTAAGATCCCGGGTGAGTTGGGTTCAAATCATGGCACTATGCACGAGGTGGTTTCCTGTCTTCTTGATCAGATAAATTGGATCGCTAATTACATGCATGTTCAGACTGTGACCCAGAGGGCTTTGCAGATGGTTATCTGCTCTTTGGCAACCGCACAACAGAGCCGGTGAAACTGGAAAAGTGCAGTCTGCTGGATTCCAGGGAAGGAGCACATCACTTGCCAGCTCACTCCTGTTTTACCCTCATGGGCCTAACTCTTAACCACTGTTTCTGCAAAACCTAGGTGAGGCTTCCACAGAAACATTTTTGTTTCATTGGAGCTCCTTGTCTTGTGTATAGGAGAGCTTATTTGCCTTGAAGATTGTTTTTTTTTTTCTCCAAAATCACTGGAGAGTAGCCAATGGAGTTTTGGTTTGCCTGTAACATTTCTGAGTTCTTTTAGGGTCAGGGCCTGAAAATGGACACACTTTTCCCCATTAGTTAGTTCAGCAGGGGCCACTGTAATGACCATTTTTGTTACTCCATTGGCTATTTTTGCTGATAGAAAAATACAGCCTCTCTATAGCAAGTGGAGGATATGCCTTATCTGAACTCATGAAAATCTTAATTGCATATCTGCAGAGCAAGTAACTCTCCTGCTCCCCATACACCACCAAAATCTGCTTTGCAGTAAGTGGAAGAGTTTCAGCTGAAATCTGACATTTCTAACTTTATTGGATCCCTCCGCTCTGAAATCAGAAAGGCCAGTGCCCCAGTCTTCAGATCATCTCCTGGGTAATCATCCGTACAGAACAGCATGTTCTCATGGTAACAGGATTTCCATTTTCGGATAACTCGGAGAAGAACATCACTGCAGTGTTGAAAGTTAACACACTTTGCACTCTGGCCATTAATGCTGCTTCTGATCTTCTGCCTTGGAAGCTGAGCCAGTTTGATGCCATTTCCTATGTCTGCATGATCTCTCTCTCAGATCAAGATGTCCCCTAGCACTGCAATTCCATCCACTGTACAATAACGTGGGTTTCACTGCCAGCCGTGCTCCATGGAGTGACTGGTGTTTTAGTCACAGTAAGTGTTGTCCTTGTATTCATTCAGTCATTTGCATTGGTGAAAGTTCAGAGCCCCAACATTTTCTTGGCTTTCTCCTGTGATATGCAGCCAGCAGGTCTGCTCACCTTGTGCAGTCAGCACACACATCCTTCAGCTCACCACATACCCACCCATCCCTGTCCCTGGACATACAGGAAGGTGTTCAGGCTCTTCAGTCCTTTTTTAGCTGTGAGAAGTCATTACTCACAAACAGCTTTCTTACTTTATTGATGCTGGCATTTGTGTTCTGTTCAAAGTACTTTTTGCTATTAGTAATTTTCTTTCTTGTCTGTGGGGCTTTTGAGCTTTTTCTCTGAAAGCCAAGCTTCATTCTTCTTCCTCTTTCTAGCTCCAGGATCATGATGATGGCCCTGCAGAGGCTGCACTTCTTTGTATGCTACAAAAACATAGAATCACAGTCTGGTTTGGGTGGGAAGGGACCTTAAAGCCCATCCAGTGTGCCCACCCCTGCCCCAGGCAGGGACACCTTCCACTAGCCCAGCTTGCCCGAAGCCCTGTCCAACCTGGCCTTGAACCCTTCCAGGGAGGGGGCAGTCACAGCTTCTCTGGGCAACAGGGACTCACCGTCTTCACAGGGAAGAATTTCTTCCTTAGATCTCATCTAAATCTCCCCTCTGAGAGTTTAAAGGCATTATTCCTTGTCCTAACACCCTTTTCAATAAGCAGGAGACAATGCAGTCCATGAGCTTCTAGAAAACCAGATTATTCCAGGAGGGTATCTGCATGTGTCCAAGTCCTGTCTCCCGTTCACTTTGCATATCACACCTTTGGGATCGCTGGTGATCAAAGCCTGAAGTATATGTCGGTTCTCCTATATGGTGTGATCAGTGGATAATCTCTGTCCATCTACAAAACACAGCTGTTAGGCTTCAAGTTCTCTCCTGATTGTAAGAGTGCAGCCTTGCTGAGATAAGCCTTTTGTTCCTGCTTCTCTTTTTATACTTGCTAACATCAGTGCATGCTTTAGATTGTCCTGCAGTGAAACCATTTCTTGAGGGTTTTTTCCTCAGACCATTACCTAATGTGGCTATTTTCCTGTTTAATTTTCACAGAACTAATACTTGTCTTTTCAAAACGTTTATTTATAACAACTGCAATGTCCTGTTCAGCCCCCCTCACAGAGGGGGGGTTAATGACTGTATTCTCCAGTTGTGGAAGACTAATATATATCGCTCCACTGCGTGGTAAGAGGTGAGCTTTGACTGCTTGCCTGTGTAAGTGTTGGCTCCTGTACTGGGAATGCTTCCAGAGGTGACCCAAGCGTGTCAGAGTGGGATCTGCACTTGTTTCAGATGCAGACTCAGCAGACATCAGGTAGTGCTGCTGTCCCTTTGGGTTACCTACAAAGGACTGGCCTGGTGAAAGGGGCTCCCGCTTTGTCCTCACAGGCTGTTAAATCTCTTGTTCTTGTTAGTACAAATGCTGAGCTGGAAGATCTCTGGACAGCACCCTACTCTTTAGAAAACAGACAAGAGAGTAGCAGCAATTGTAGGTGCACTTTATAACCTTTTACTGCCTTTTCGTTTTTGGCCTTGGTAGAATTGAAGGGACATTTCTGTGGTAGGGAGTGTACGTAGCCAAACTCAGTGCCTGTCTGCCTCATCCTGAGTGTTTGTGTCTCAAGCCAAAAAGAAAGGTGAATGGGACAGAAAGTTTAAATCCTCTCCCCGAAAAACACAGGCCCTCAGAAAACAGCTTACCTTAGTTTTGTGCATAAGTAAATACCTTTCCTTTGCCAATTGCAGCTGAAAATATCTTGGGGACGCTGAGCAAAGGAGTCTACGTTCTGATGAGTGGATTGGATCTGGAGAGACTGGTCCTGTCTGGTGGGCCACTGGGGTAAGGGATTATCATCTTCTACAGCTTGTAAGGCCAGAAGGATCCTTCACCATCACCTGGTCCTGTGGGTCTCCAGGCAGGGTTGCAGCTCTCTCAGTAGGATGTGTCTTGGATGGAGAACTGAGATACTGGGGCAGCTTCTGAGAGGAGAGGCTGGGTCAGGGTTGTGGGAAGGGAGCAAGCTTCAGAGGAGGCAGGAACAAGGAGATCCCAGGTGCTCTTTAGCTTTTTTGTAGCTGCTCTGATGGGCTCCTGCTGCAGGGGACTCGGCTCAGCACTCCCAGGCAGCCACAGCTTGCTCTGCCTGTGCTCCACCTTTCCTTCTACTCTCCTCACCTCTCCACTCCTCATGCAGGTTCTGTTCAGTGTGAAAGCATCTATGTGGAACACCCTCTGAGGGGCAAGAGATAGAAGAAGCAATGCCAGAAAGACAGTTTGCAAATCTCTGCCCTTCCAGAGGCCACAGATCCTCCAGAGCATGCTTTTGAAAACAGTAGCCTTGATGTAAACGTTTCCAGAGATGGTAAATCTGCCTTGGTACCCAGTTGCTGGCTTGTGTATCCCTGCAGTGTGTATTATTCTGGGAATAACCAGCTTATTTGCATTACCAATTCCTTAAAATCTAAAACACTATCCAGACTGTCACACAGAAGGACCACTGGACTGGGTAAAGGGTTTGTTCTTAATTTATTCAGTCCTTAAGCTCCCCACTAATTACTTCTACTATACAGCCCTTTTGTCCTCCCAAGTGGTTTCTCTGTACTAATCCTCATGTGGAAAGACCACCATCCACAAAGCAGAAGGAGGATTTTTCACCCTCCTTGTTCCTGCCTACACTTTTTTTATGGTATTGGTGGTCTCTGGAGATGCAGGGCAGCACAACCTGTCCTGGCTACAGTTGTAAGGAAGCTCTTCAGCTCCTCATCTCCGTCCCCTCAATTAAGAAGGTAAGACCTTACCACAAGATGTCCCAGATGAGCAATATGTAGAGCACCAGGGAGAAAAATGGGACCTTTGTATTTTATTGTTCGTATTGTTTGAGTGGAGCTGTAAGAAGACAGCAGCATATCATTTTGAGTATGAGAACCTTTTTGCCTTAGATTGCGCTTCCAAGGGTTAATTATTATTAATAGTTCTGTTTTCCTGCATATCTGTGCTTTTCCTAGGCTCATGCAAGCTGTTCTTGACCATGCAATTCCATACCTACATGTAAGAGAAGCATTTGGACAGAAAATTGGCCACTTCCAGGTGAGACGGAAAAGGAGCAGGAAATTTTTGTCATTTTGCTTTCATCTTCAAAAATGAGAAGACAAAGAGCTCTGTTGTGGGAGGGCTTTGCACGGAGAAGGTTGCCTGGAGTTTGTGCCGGGGCTGCATGGTATGATCATGTGGTGAGAAGGTTAAAGGGTCTCTGAAACTGTTTACCTGAGACCACCGTTGGTGGGCGAGGGGCTGCGGCTGACATCAGGGCGTTTGTGAACTGACAACCTCCAGCTCCCTCACTTAGGTCTGCCAAATCCATGTCTTCTTGTTTGTCTAGTTTCTCTGAGGTAGTTTGGGGAGTGCGTGATCCCTGGTGCTCATGCAGAAAATCATCTCCCCCTCACTCATTTCGTGTCTCACTTGCCTTCTGCAACATGCAGCTCATGCAGGGCAAGATGGCTGATATGTACACGCGGCTGATGGCGTGTCGGCAGTACGTCTACAACGTGGCAAAGGCATGTGACCAGGGCCATTTCAATGCCAAGGTGAGCTGGCTTCCACCCGGGCTGTGTCTACATCTGCAGGGGGGTTCCTTTCCCTTTGGTCCCACATCGTGAGCAGGGTGGATGTTCTGTACTGGGGGTTAAAATGACTCATGCACAGCCCTAAGCATGTTTTTTTGCTCCTAAAGAAAAAGAAAGCCTTGTTCTACAAGGCAACAGATTTAGCAGCATCCGCAGGTGTTTACTGGAAGCCTGAACACGATATCCTGGCTATTGTAAGGGGCTGTAGCAGTCATTTCAAGGTGGTGGTGTCTCCACAACCAGCACCCATCCACCAAAGGAGGGCACCTAGTGTTTAACAGTCGGAGCACAGAGCCCTGCATCCCAAATCAAATCACACTGCTCTCCTGTGGGTATGATGTGCAGCAGGCTCCCCTGCTGCACTCTGGTTTTTGTTTTTCTGTCTTCACGTGGCCTTTACAGACCTGACGCAGTGTTCTGTAGTGACAGAAAAGCTGCTGCGGCTCCTTGCTCTCTGGAGAATGAATCCTGTGCCTTTGTGATTGAGTAGTTCAGGCTTGTCAGCAGCTGTCTGTAGGGTAATGGAAAGGTTGGAGAAGGGCGGGTGGCCCCTTTCCTGACTGCCCTCTCCTTTAGGACTGCGCAGGAGTGATCCTGTATTCCGCAGAGTGTGCTACCCAGGTGGCTCTGGACGGGATTCAGTGTCTGGGTAAGTCCCTGGCAGCGTTTGTTTCTTTGAGTGATGGCTGGAGAGCCAAGTGTGGCACAGGAGCAGTGCTCTTTCCCATCTCACCCTCAGCCCCTCAAACCAGAGAGAAGAAATGACTTCTGACTTCTTTTTGGTTGCAGGTGGGAACGGTTACATCAATGACTATCCGATGGGGCGTTTCCTGCGCGATGCCAAGCTCTATGAGATAGGGGCAGGCACCAGTGAAGTGCGCAGGCTGATCATTGGCAGGGCCTTTAATGCCACTTTTAAGTAACGTCCACCAGTGAAGAGGCAACACACTCACCACTACCATGAGGCCTTTGACTAGAGAAGCTGAAGTGCACAATTCTTTTTTTTTTCTTCCTGCTTGCGATTCTGGGATTGTCACTTGTGGCCTCTCTCCTGTTCTGCAAACAGATGCTGTTGGACTGGGCTTTGACAAAATGAATCAGATGGTAGTGTGGAAGGAAAAGTGATTTTTTTTTTTTTTTTTCTCTTCTTGTGATTCTCCTGATTCATCCTGTTCATAAACCATCCTGAAGCTCAGCATTACAGGGTGGAGGCTCACCCAGGGGACGTGTCCCTGTCAAACCAGGCTGGTGAGCACTGTGCCTGAAACGAAGGGCAGCCACTGATGAGCACAGAAAGCCAAACCACCCCCCTCAAAAAAAAAGAACGATTTTGTTCTTTTTAAAAAAAACTGTGTGCAATTAAATAGTATTTAGCATATTCCAACTGGCAGGTGAAATTTCTCATTGTGACCTTCCGATAGGATTAATAACTTCCATTTTGGGAAGTCAACGCCAGCAGCACAGTGGGCATGGCTCACATGGACACCCAGGCATCATCGTTGCACAAGCAGTGTTTTAGGTGATGATTCCTAAAACCTCATTTCATACCACATCTGTTTTCTCTGCATACTTCCTTTCCTCTTCCTGCTGCTTCTCAAGATATTTCAGCGCAGCCCCAAGACTCGGCAGCTCTGACTGACGGCCTCCCGCTGGGTTATTCATTCCGAGGTGTCACCATCCATCACTCTGGGAACAGTTAAAACGTCAGACCTGTATTGTGACATCCGTGAATGAAGCGGGCAGGAGGAGGTTGACTTTTTCAGGTTGGGGTTATTTGTTTTTTTTCCGAAGGTTGTTCTTTCGACAAAAGCATGTACTCACACTCCACCTTCGGTTGGCTGGAGAAGTCAGAGCAAGCACAGCGGTGTTTGTGGGTGTTTTCAGTGCGTATTATGTACAGCAAATTGAAGTTTACCTAGCCTTATTAAAGCAAATGGCATGCTATACTGCCAGCCTTAAAGAGTGAATCACAAAGAGAAATTGGATGTTGTAAATATGACAGAACAATTAATTAAACAGTTGCCATGTAGGCAACTTCCCAGAAGTTTAAAAAAAGAGCTTTACGCTTTGTGTATTTTTTCGGTTATAATTTACATCCGTCTCTACTAGGTGACAGTAGACTAATACAGAATTTTAAAATGCCACCGATTCAAGAAAAATTCACTTTCCTGAATTGCCATCTAGGTCACCAAGTGTTTTATATTTATAAGAGTTCTAAAACTTCACTTTATCCAGAGATAGAAAACAGCATCTAAAGTCATGGTGGCAGTGCCTTCTTCCTGAACTTCATGTTTATTCAGCTGCAGTGGATGGCTGTCACTCTGGAAGGGTCCCAGGGTTTTAATTTTCAGCCTTCATCTCTGGATGGAGGTAGCAGAGAGTGGACAGAGATGACTCGTCAAGAGTATCTTTTTGAGCTGCACCTAAAACTGCTTTGGAAATGAGCCTTGACACACAAAGTGCGTTATTTTACATTAATATGAGGGTTTATTTAAGTGACCAGAGACTTGTATTTTATCCCAGAATGACTGCAGATATAATCTTCTGTACGTGCAAGTCACAAACCGCTGCAGTTGCTACACCCCAGAGTGGTGCCCCATGACAGCCTGAGGGCAGGAGTTCCCACGTTTGCCCAGGTGATGTTGGCAGCAGATTGCTGCTTCGATGAGCGAGGGCAGCCCCAAGCCCCAGAGCCCACGTCCCATCCAGTGCCACCGGCTGCCCCTCAGCTTTCTGGCTGCTGGAGCTGGGGCAGGTGTGGGGCAGAGCTCATCTGCTCTCTGCAGTACCTGCAACTTCTGTGTCCCAGTAAAAGGGCAAATCAAACTGGAAAGGTGATGGGAGCACTTGTAGGGGCGGGGAGGAGCATGGGCATGGCGTCTTCAACATGTGTTGGAAACTCATATTTTACCTGTATGTTTTTCAGCATTTTAATACAAGGATGAATCACTGCAATTTTCCTTGAGGGCTTTCCAAAGAACAGAGGAACTGAATCACTGTTATGATCCAGCTCTGGCCAGAGGAGCTTCTCTAATGAGCGTTAGAGCCATGTCAGGATGTTGTGAGATTCAGATCGTTAAAAATAGGTTTTCTGATGCAGAAGGAACCTGCAGATTTTTAAACCTGTCCTCTTTAATGTTGGAGAGGTCTCATTTTTAATACACATAATAAATAATGCCTTCACTTTCTAGGCTGATCAGCACCTTGGAGTTAAAGGTGAAATGAATCAATGTCTAACGCATGACGGGACGGGGCGGAGGGAGAAGTTCATAAATCTTAAGCAGGGTTTTGTTAATCAAACCACCCTCACTTCCCCAACAGCACTGCATGGGACGCCGTGGGAGAGGGACAACTTTCCTTGTGCTGAGCAGGTTTTGCTATGGTGTAAAACAAAGGGCTAGGGAGGGCTCTTCAGGAAAAAAGACGTTTCATTTTTATTTGATGCTAACAAAATCAGCTTTTTCTGGGTGCCCTGTGCCCCTGGGGGTGTTTCCCAGCAGAGGTGGGTGCAGACCCTGTGTGGTACCCACTGAGCTGGCAGCAGCAGCGGGTACAGCGTTGTTTTTCCTCTTTTTTCCCAACCACAGCTTTTCCCCCTAACTCTCATTTTCAAAGAAATACATTTATAGTAATATATCTGGGCTGTGCCGCAGGCCTCCTCTGGAGAGCAGCAGAGCTAATGGGGAAAACATTCAAGGGTGCTGTGCCTCTGGACGTGATTTTAACGGTGTCTGCTCTGAATTTGTAATGGAAATTGGCCTGGTCTGATAAGCCTTTGGCTGATGGCAGGGCAGGATTGGATGTGCTGCACCTTTTCTGGATTTCAAGATACTTGCCCTGTTTGCACCTGGCTGGCTCCTGAGCAGAGAAAGCACGAAGAGCAGAAAGTGTTAGTCGTGAAGGTAAACACAGAGTTTATTTTAGCAGTGTGTGTAAAATGGGGTGATATGGGATGCGGTGGGGTCGTAAGGAAGCGTCTCCCAGCTCCCTGGGAATCCACAGACATCCTCCGGAGTTCGAGGTGCTCTCACAGTTGGTTTGTAGGTGTAAAGCATCTGTCCTGTAGCAGCTGGGTAGGTTTCATGGGTTAGCAGTTGATCGATTTCTTGAAAGAAGAAAAACCACACTGGGTTCCCCTGCTGAAGCTGCTGGCTCCTGGAGCATCCAGCTCGGGTGATTTATTTCTCGCTGGGGTGATCAGAGCTGCTCTGCAGCCTGTTCCCGATGGTTGACCACCTGATGGAAGAACAGTCTAAGCATCATGTCCTGAAGGCAGCAAAGCTCTGGCTCTGTTTGATCTCTTATAGGTGAATTTTGCAGTGGAAGGGATTTCTGCTGAGAAAAGCTCCACTTGGACCCAAGGATGTGCTAATCACAGGATCTCCTCACACAGCTGCTGCAGCACAGCAGGCATGCAAGGCCGAGGCGTTCACAACAGACAGCAGGTTCTTGGCCTATTTTGAGCATGGGAAGGGCAGGAAGGTTTGGGTCACACCCTCCTGCCCAGTGTTCCTGCACGGGTGCTGCAGCTCTACTCCCTTCTAGCTCCTCAGCTGTACAACTGGGCTGTGGTAAATACTGACAGCATTTGCACGAGGAAACTTGTGTCCTTAATCGATGCCCCTTTGCTCTGTGAGACCTCTCTGGGGCTGTTTGCAGGAGAAGCCAGCTTATTGTGGAAAAGCTGGGCTTGTGCTCAGCTGCGATGCTGCTAGAACAGGTACTGAAATGTATTTGATGTAGAAACTCATGTCAAAAGGGAAGTGGAAGATGTAGCGGGGAAGACAGGCTGTAACACCTCTGGTGTCCTGCCTCATGCTCCTCGGGGTGGATAGGACCATGGCTTCCCCAAGCCCTGTCCAAAACTGGAGTTTAAACAGTGACCCATGTTTTTGGGGACACCCACAGTGTCAGGATAGTGTTTGTTTTTTAAACATGCCAAGGATATTTATTTTAAAATATGTCTGCAAGGTAAAAACTGCTGCGGAGAGGTTTGGCTGCAGTGAGACAGCTGGGCTTTATGTCACAGACTATTTGTAAAAGGAGCTATGGCAGTGGTGCGGGGAGGGACTGTGTGTAAAGCAAATCTCATCCCATCTGGGAGGCAGGAGAGGGACCTGTGCTTGAGCAGTGTCCCAGGCAGGGCAGTGGTTGTCCCCACTTCCCAGCAGGGACCTGTGTGGGTTGGTGGTTTCTCCCCCCACCAAACCACCTCCTGAGTCCCACTGGGGCTGCCAGATGGGATTCCCAGGCTGCTGGAGACGCTGCTCGCTCGCAGCAGCTCCCTGCAGAGCCCAGCTCCCCGCCGAGCTCCTGTACCCTGTGTGCTCGTGTCTGCGTTACGTCTGGCAGAGGATGCGGTTTCTCGCCTGTGGGGCTGGTCCCTGAGGGGAAGGGAGGCTTTGGTAACCTGTGGGGAGGACGTTTCCCTCCTGCGCTGGGCTTTTCGGTACAAGGTGACATATAATGAAAGTGTCACTGAGTCTCATTTCCGCTGTACAGAGGAGATGTGCTGAGGCCAAGCCCGGTACTGATGCCCAAGTGTCATGTGGCACGTTGCTGCATCCCTGCTCGCCAGCATCCCTCCCACTCCTCCCTCACGCAGCCCTGTGCCCACCGCTCTTCAAATCTCTGCTCCTTCAGGCTCCTGCTTGCCCCGCAGCCTCCCCAGGGGCTCCTGGCAGAGCTCCCCACAGCTCTGTGGCACCCCCGTGTTTCCCACATGTGAGTGAGCTGGTTTCTTTGCCAGGGCAGGGGTGAGAGCCGGTGTGGCCGCACGCTCTGGCAGCCGCGTGTGCAGGCAGAGAGGGCCCGATCCCTACGTCCTGCCGGCAGTGGCTCGGCTGGGGCCGTTGCAAGCAGCTGCCACGGAGGGAGCGGATCCTTCTGCCCAGCTGTGCTGGGCCACGCTCCCCCTCGCAGCAAGGCACCCGCTCTTCCCGAGCCGTGGCCAGGCAGGAAGATTAGAGAGAGATTTCTTTTTCAATATATAAAAGAATTCACAACTGCGAAGGGGAGACAAAAACATTCTTGAGCCGAGGGGACGATATTGTGCGAGGGAGGCCGGGGGGGGGGCGCGGGGATTACTGCAGCAGAGCCCGGGGTCGCACCGCTTGCACCTGCTGTTTGCTGAAAGGCTGATGCTGAGCAACAAGCAGCTGATGCTGAGGCCCGGTTGTCAGCCTGAATGGGGGGAAAAAAAGCCTCGGATCGGTGCGTTCGCCAAAGGAAATGGCAGGCGTCCCATCCGCTGGGCTGGAGGAGGGAGTGCAGGCAGTGGGGGGAGAGGAGCCGGATCCTCTCCGGCACAGGGAGGGCTGGGCACCCCGGGGGTGTGGGTCTGACCGAGGGTTCGTTGTCTCAAAGGGATTCAGGAGAAATGGGGCAATCCTGAACCCCTGAAGAGCACAAGCTCTCCCCAAGCCATCCTGCTTGCTCTGGTGAGCAGTGGGGGTGCGATATGTACCCCCCCAAACCACGCTCTGAGGCCACCTGGCCCATCTCGCTGGCAGGAGGATCCTGCTGTTCCCAGTCGTGGCAGCCTGCTCTGGCAGGGCGAGTGACGGTCACACAGATGTTCCCTGGAGCGTGGGGACCGGCAAGTGGCACTTGCATCACTCGGTGTTGTCACCCAGAGAGGCTGAGGTGCTGTGGTGTGAGCCCAGGCCTCTCTGGGCTGTAGGATGAGCACCAAGACACCCCGCTCCACAGAAACCCCATCGGAGCATCACCTTTGTCTGAGCAAATCTCACACGGAGCTGGGCAGGGAAGGAATTTGGAGTTTCTGGTGGGTGTTTCAGTGGACTGATGGGCTCTGTCCTGTGCAGGGATGTCTAGTGTCAGAGCTGGGACAGCCTGGCCGGGAGATTTCCCAGCCCTCCACAGAGCTGGCTGCAGCTGCTTCCCTTAACCGAGGCGGGAGCCAGGGTCTTCCTGCAGCTGTTGAAGGGATGAAAATAGCTTGCGTGCCCTGGGGTGTCTGTAGGGCGAAGGGGATTGTGCTGGATCGATGCTCTCCCCATGAGCCAACCATCCCCTGCAGCAGCTGTGCCAGGACAAAGCGCAGCCGGGTCCTCTCCTGCTTTGCCGCAGAGTGCGGAGCTTCTCTGGAGTGAGAACAAGCCCATCGTTGGTCAGAAGAAGCTTGAGACTGCTGGGAAAGGACAAAGCAGCAGCTGGCTGGTGAGTCCAACCTGAAGAAGAAAAGCAAATCATTATTTTTCTCAGCCCAGCAGGATCCCTGGTGTGACTTAGCACCCAGGTGCTCACGCCAGTGCAAGGATCAGTGGCTATGCCAAGGGACTGGTCTGCCCTTGTCCCTGCAACAGGACCCGCTTGGGAAACCCACAGGGACAATTTATTTTGCTTCATTCTTTTCTTGGGAGTAGCCGGAGCCTGCGGCGTTGGTCAGGGAGGTTTGAAACCAAAAACTCACCTGGGGCAAGCCAGTTCCTTCCCTCTATGTTGCAGAGGGCTCCGGGCTGAGGCTCTTTTCAGTGTGGTCTGTCTGTCCAGCCTCATGGTTTTTCTGTCCTTAACGGCTGCGCAGGCAACAAGGCAGCTCTCGCCAGTGCTGCAGGAACAACCTTTGTGCCGCTCCCCCGGGCCCCATTTCACCAAGGTGCTGGCATCACGCCGCCAGCTGAACGTGCTCCCCTGGGGCTGGTTTTCCCAAGAGCCGGCGCTTCCAACAGAGCTTCGCCAAGAACTGCCTGGTGGGACCGGCGAGGGCTTGTGAAACTGCAGCTGAGCTTGCAAACCTGCAAGAAATACGGCCCGTGGGGTCTAATCCTGCCCTGCTACCTCTGAGCAGGAGGGCACAGGGCAGCTTGCTGGGCTCCAGCAACCCCTGGCTTGCAAAACAGCTTTGGGGTGGCTGTTAGCAACAGGCAGAATGTAGAGCCCGAGACTGCTCTGCTTTATGCAACAGCCCACAGCAGCCACCATCTGCCTGCGCAAGGGTTGGGGATGTGCAGTGGCTGCCCCGTCAGCTCTGGATGGTCCTGACTGTCCCCAGGGAGGTCTGTTGGGTTGGGGAGATGCCGTGCAGAGGGTTCTGCAGCTTTGCAAATGGAGCGGGGGGTGAAACCCAAGCCCCCAACTCATTACCAACCCGTCAAAGAACCTTGGCGGGGGGATGCCAGTGGCACCAGTCAGGAGAGGGGAAGAACACAGGCGCTCGCTCCGTGCAGCACTGCCTGGGTGGGAGAGGAGAGAAACCGCCTTTGCTTCATCAAACAGCCCTGACTCCGGCAAGGGCAGCTTGTGAAAAGACCTGGGGCTGGTGCTGAGAGGGGGTTAAGGAGGGGGCACAGCCCCACGGCTGCGGTTATCAACCCCCAGCCCTCCAGGCAGAGCTGAAATCCCCCAGCTGAGCCCTGCAGAGGAGCCCAAAGTGCCATTAATGAGTGAGTTCGGCAGCAGCGCTTTTCCTGTTTGATTTTGCAGGTCCTGCCCTTCTTGCTGTGGCTCTGTTCCAGACCCATGAGATCAAGAGAGGAAAAACCCGGCTGGCGAGATGCTGAGCTGGGTCCCGCTGCCAGGGATCCAGCCCGTCAGGGACCATCACCAGCATCCACCCCCCTGCACACCTGAAGCGGTGGGTCCAGCTGGGGCTGCTGCTGCCCTCAGCCCTGTGTCCCTCTCCCTGGCATTGGTGTAACATCAGGGCAATCTGGGCAATATTCACGTGGGTGGAATTTGGGCCAAGCCCCCAGACCCAAACAGAGCCACTCACCGAGCGAGGTTGAGCTCAGCCACTGAGCCAACAGCACGTGTAAAACAGGAAGGAGAGCATCCCCTTATTTCTGTTCTTTATTAACACTGAGCAGAGACAGGTCTCATCCAGATGCTTTCCAGGCCTGTGCATTGGGAGATCCCACTGCAAGGCCACTGAGATATCACCTGTGTTTCGGGGAGTCCCAGAGCTCATTAAGAGCAGGATTTTGCAAAGCACCGCCCTGGAAAGTGTCCCTAATCCCTCTCCTCACACACATCCACCGCTGGGAATGGGTCGCTGGGACAGACAGACCTTTGCCCTGGCCCTATGCAGCCACTCCTATTCCCTCAGCCTCCCCTGCATCATAACGTTTGTGGTCTGTCTTTAAACTTTTAGAAGGGGAGAGGTTTGAGAGGCAAACCCTGACCTGAACATGAGTCTGTTTCTAGAGAAAAAAAAAAGGGTATTCATGGCACTTTCTTTCCTGGATCTCTGCGGGGACCGTTTCCCACCCCCCACGGTGGGGTAGCCCCGGCTCCCGTGTCCCCGCTGTGGTGTGGTGCCGATCCCTCTGCAGGGATTCCGGTGCCTGTGGGAGCAGCCGGGATCCTCCCGGGACTCAGCACCGGTTTCTCCCCCGAGGAGGCAGCTGCCGTCACAGCGTGAGGCACCCACCCTCCTTTACGCTGACTCGGCGTGATTTGGAAAACCGACTATTACGGGCAGCAGGGACATCTCCCTACAGCTTTCCACCCGATTGCTTCTGTTATTAGAAAGCCCCTTTCATCTCCATACGTCTGTTTTCTCCACTGCAGCATCGCATGGGAACCGTAGGCAGGATCAAGCCCTTTTTGCCCGGTGTCCTTTGCACACATGTCAAAGCCTCAGCACCCACAAAGGCCCCGAAGCTGCCACCAGCAGCACGTTGGGTCCCCTCCTCCTCTACCCCAGCTCCAGCCACAGGCCCAGGCTGGAGCTGAACATCCTGGGCAGCCGGCACGGGTGTCTGGGCGATCCCTGGGTGTAGGAGTCCTTTGCCTTATTTGCTTTATTTGAATTTGCTCCCTGAGACAGGGGTGCAATGGGGAGAGGCTCTGCAGTGCTGCAGAAGCCAAAGGAGGCAGAGACAAGAGGGTGATTAAAAAACTGATGCACTACAGCAGAGCTTGTTTCAGAGTTGCAAAAAAAGCTGCTTTCTGTGAAGTGCAAAAAACGCCAGGAGTTCAGCCAGATCCCACCTCTGGGCCGTTATGGCAAGGGCAGGGGTGGCCTTGATCCCCCAAAATGGGGCTGCTTGGAGTGGCATGAGGCAGGACAAGCCCTGGCACCCAGGACTGCAGCATCTGTCAGGGAGAGAGGACTCATGGGCCTGCAAGCTCCCAGGATCCGAGGGACTCATTAACTCCACGGCAGCCACAGGTTGGCCAGACTAATCTATTTGATGCTGCCAGGTAAATGCTTTACTCATTGGAAGGGGCTGAGCTGGCCTAGAAGGTTAAGTAACTTGCCCAGTTGCCTGCAGCAGAGCAGAGCAATAAAACTTGTGGGCTTCTGAGTTGCCATCATTTTCTACCTGTCCTCGTGGTTAAAAAATGCAGCTTGGTGCTGTTGGGTCTGGATTTGGTGTCCAGCCATCGATTCTTCTTACAGCTTTCTCTGTGAAATTAAAAAGCTCTTTAATGTTTAATATATTCTCCTTTGCAGGTACTTACCAGCACTCGGGTGGATAACCTAAACAGGTTGATCTCTGGAAGTGTCTCATGACGGAGCTTTTTCTCCAGCATCAAATCATTTCTGTGCTTGCTCGCTGCAGCCCCCCCCCTTCCCTGATATCCCCTCCATGCCTCGGGCTCCCAAAGCACATGCTGCAAGGTCAGTCCTGGACTGCTACAGGTGGACCGAGACCAAAATCAGCCTTGTTTTCCTCTCTCTGCCTGATGATTGAGGGGGGATAAAGAGGCAGAAAACCTGTCGAGCTGCCAAAAAAATAGGCTGAGCAGGGATTGCATGCAGGCAAGTCATTGCTGTCATTAGACCGGTATCTTTAATTGCCGCATCTCTTATTCTGCCTGAGCCCAAAGAGCTAACCCCAGGTGATTACAATGGACAATGTCATTTAAATCAATTATCTCTACATTCAGAGCCATCCAGCTTCTCCTTCCTTCACTGTACATCCAGGAGCCCCATAATTTATTCATCCTAGGCTGCACTTAAACATCTGCTCCGGTGCCATTTGAGTTTGGCAGAGCATTAGCTTTAAATTTTTATGAAACGTAGTGCAGGTGGCAAAATCAGAAATTAAGGATTATAATCACAGCAAGGACGGGCTGGTGAGTAGGACTCAGCCACGCTCCTTCCTCTGAGGGTCCCTTCAGCTCCGGAAGAGAGACGTGAGGGAAGCTCCTGGGGCTTTAATGCCTGTCAGGTGTGCAAATCACATTTTTCACCGTTTTCCCATTTCTGAACATCAGGTTGGGAGGATCCTTACATCCTCACTGTACCTGGGAGTGCTGCACTTGTGTGGGTGCTTAAAGAAGCAGGGAGAGCATCTTGCTCTTGCTGGTCCTCGGGGTTTTGTTGCTTCGTCATTGCTGCAGCAGAAGTCTTCTGGCAAGGGGATTATTTTCAGCAGGTGAGCTGCCAGTGAGGAAGACATTTTTTCCTTTTTTTTCCCACCAAAATGGGACTAGGAGGCATTAAATTAATGCTCCACCTCAGCTGTACTAATGGGAGGAAGGAAACCATGCTGGAGCCATGTCCCAGTTGCATCTCTAGCCCTGAACATGGGGATGCGGCTGCTGGAGTGGTGCGGGGTGCAGAGCTCTCCGGGAACAGGGAAAGCCCTGTCTTCTCCAGCACCACATCACCTTTTTTCCCCATAAAAAGAGGTGCTTCTGCCTCACAAAAAATGTTATAAAACTGGAAGTCTATATAGGTATCTCCTCGTGGGGGTCTCCTCAGCTGATGGGTCCCTCACTGCCCGTGGAGGGTCGGCTCAAGCAGTGGAACCCGCTCCCCCTCATCCCTGGCCACAGCAGAGGCCACGCTGGGAGAGAGACCAGCTCAGTCAGCTCTTTGAAGCTGCCATCTCAGGTAGGAAACCTGACTGGGTTTGCAGGAGAAAGTGGTGCTATTGCTGCAGAGAAGAATCTGCCTGAAGGGAACCTTCCTGAGCATCCCTCCTGGGATGCGCTGGGTAGAGGTGGCAATTCCTTGCCATTCCTGCCCCTACCCCAGTTTTCCTGTCCTTGCCTTAAGCAATCTAATCTCATCAGCTCATTCCCAGGCTACTAATGAAAATATTAAACAAGCACCAAACCCGGGTCTGAATCCTGTGGGACTTTTTAAATTTTTCTTCACATGTGCTTTAAAGTTGTTGGGTTATTTCCTGGGACCAGGTGCCAGCAGGTTTCCCCCACACCCAGATTTCCCCCGTGGGGAAGGACCCACCACCTGGCTGGGGAGATGCTGCACGTGGAGGCCGATGTGCTGCTGGCTGTCACAGATTTGGGATGCTCTTGCTTGGGCAAAAGGTAAGGAGGTCTGATGTGGTCTGTGACTAATGATTTTTTAAAAAACAACAGAAAATCCGAGATTTAGCTATGTCCCCCAATTCCTGTTTTTGCCACAGAGCTACAACCCTCTTTAAAACACATCTATTACATGCAGCGGTTCCCTGTGTTTATAGCTAATGAAGAGAGCTTTGGAAAGAAAATATTTGTTTTAGCCATTCCTCTTTCATGTATTAACCCCACTTTCCATTGCCAGCATGTAGCTGGGTTGGAGGACAGAGGAGTTGGGGGCGGGGGGCAGGGGGTCTGGCCAGGGGAAGAGGAGGTTAAAGGGGGTTTAGGGATCTGTACTCCCTGCCTTTGGTCCGAGGCCATGGATGCCAAAGGGCTTAAGGATCCAGCAAATCCTGACCTGTCTGGCATCCCAACCCATGGTAGAGGAGAGGAGATGGGCAGATCGACTCCTACTCCTCTTCCCAAACTTAGAGGAAGAGCAAGGGGATTATAAAGTCCTTAGCTGTTCTTTGATGCCTGGAAAGCCTCTTGAGTACAAGGGTTTTTAAATCTATTTAAGCACCTGGAAGATAACAAGGTGATAAAAAGCAGCCAGTGTGGGTTTGTCAAGAAGAGATGACATCAAACCTCTCAGATTTCCATCTTTGATGAGGGAACTGGCTAAGTGTATGAGGAAGAAGCCACAAGCGGGACATATTCCGCATTCTGTGAGCACCAACTATTTAGCAAAAATGAGCATTTCTGAAGTTTCTGCCAGCGTTTATCAATCAGCTGTTGTTATTCTTCTGGTTTGCAGAGTTTTGTTCACCCGCCCCAGGAGCAGCAGCAAATCCAGGGGAGCGAGGAGGCAGCAGGGCATGGGGAGCCCTTCTAGCCTGCGCCGAATCATCCCGTGATAACCTACAAATACCAAAAGGACCTGGAGAGACGGGCCCGAGATAAATAACCTCGGGTATAATGTGCTTCCAAACTCAGGAGAAAGTTCATAGCACGGACATGGAAGTGATTGTCTTTGTTTCTAGCTTTGTTACAGTTTTATCTCTCCCCTCTGCCCCAGTTTGAACAAGTCTACTCTCAGGACCAGCTTTGTTGCCTATTTTAGCTTTGAAAATTCATCTGACTCCTAATCTCCCGTGCAACACCAAATTTTACCCCATCAGTGACACCTTTTAGCAACTTTTTCTCCAGTGAACTCAGAAAGATGCTTTTACAGGATGGGGCTGGCCGAGACCAGCTCCAGCACCCTGAGCAGGTGGGAGCCCCGGTTCCCCCGGCGTTGGGGGCTAAGGCAGCTCTGGCAGCACCTGTGACCACAGGCGTGAGCTGAAGGAGGATTTATCACTCACTGTTGCTGCTTTCAGGTGGGGTTTGTGTGTCCTGCCTGGGGAAGCCTTACCCCACCAGCCCCTCGCACCCAAATCCATCCTCAGCATCCCAGGGGTTATTTTCAAGGGGATTTTTGTACTTTAAAGGTCTCGGATAGATCCTGTGGAAGCGCAGGCTTGGGCTCAGGGCTGCCAGTCCCAGGGTTTGAGTCCGTAGGCAAGAAGCCTGTGTTGGGGTGTCAGCTGTGGGTGAGGAGCTGGGACCTGGTTGGGGCCAGGATGAGGGGACTGGGGCCGGCTGCAAATGGGGCAAATCCAGCAGGATTGTAGGTATCTGAGGACCTCAAGGTACAAATCTCAGCACCTTCAGACACCTCCAGCTGAGCCAGGCTTGCTCAGGTCTTCATTTACAATTCAGAAACTGGGTCCCCTGCGAGTCTGGCGCCGTCACTTTGATGGAGTGATCTGTAACTTCCCTGGCTAATTGTCAAAGCGCTGTGTTCAATCCAGGGCACTCTCGTCTTCCCCTTGGAAAGCATCTTCTCTCCTACCTGTGATGGCAGGAGAGCGGCACTGCTGCACAGGGGACACCGCATCATTCCCATAGCAACAGCCTGGGAGGCTGCAAAAGGAGAATTATGACTTTGTTCCCTGTTCTGGCACAAGGAGAAGCTGGGCTTTACGGGATTAGGCAGATCCCAGCTCAAACATCCAGTGTAACACTGGAGGGAATAATGAATAGTAATAGCAGAATAAGTGGCTTTTGATATAAGGCTCTGTCCAAACAGCATGAACAACCCACCTTGTTTAAACTTGGTTGATGCTGACATGGTTTCCATGCTAAGTATGACCCTTGGGGTTTTTTTTGAGCTTGTCAAACTGTGTCCACCCAAACCAGCATTTTGCATAGCTTTCTGCAAGCAATTCCTGGCCACTCCTGTCAAGAAAATTGCACTGACCTGCACGAGCCAACCCAAAACATTTTGCTCCTCACAAGCGCTCTGATACAAGGACCATTTTGCCCAAAACAAAGGATTCATGATTGGGTTGCAAGGTGGGTCTTCTCCAACACAATCACCCCATCGCGGGACAGTGCAAGGTCTCCCCTAGCACCTCGGGCTGCCCATTCCAGCCCTTCCCCATGGCCAAACCCAACCAGCCCATGGGCCGCGACTGGGTGATCTCCATTGACCAGGCACCGAAAACCACAGCGATGAAATGGTGATGGAGGAGATGGCAAAAAGCAGCTCAGGACTGCGAAACACAAGTGAGTCTCCAATTCCTCTTGTTTGAGTGTTGGGCCAGGACAGAAGCAAGGCTATGCCACCAAGCACTCTTCACAGATACTTCAGAGGAATGAATATGTCATGAAATTTGAGGCTGAGAGCGATCGTTATCATCTAGTATCTCCCTGATGAGATGTTTTCCCACAGACTCTGGCACTACGTCCATGTCTGGATGGCTGAACTCGCATCTCATCTTGGTATCAAGGCTCCTCACTCTGGGGAATGAACCCTTTTTCAGCCTGATTTTGTTGATAGGTGATCACCCCAACCGCTGGGAGCTTCCATTCACTGTCTGAGACAGTCGGCTCCACTGGCCAGCCTAGAGTTCAACAAAAATTTGCCTTAATGAATCAAAGTTCCCTTTGCTCCAGGTACATATATATCTCAGAAAAGCAGAAATAGTCACACCACGGGAATGCTCTGGACTGGTGGAGTACAAGTTCTCACATGAGTATCTAATGAGGATATTGGGGTTAATAACTACTTTTACAAGGGCTACAGCAGCCAGGACGCTGGTTTAAGCCCCTGGCCAAGCCCAGGGCCGTGGCTATCTGCAGCCATGGGGCAGCGCCTGCAGAAGGACCCCCAATGTCACACACCCTATCGTCCCACACCCCATCATTCCACATCCCATCCCGCAGGGAGACGCTGCCGTCGGACATCTGGAAAGGACCTCAACATCGACGGCCATAGCAGCTCTGCCACTTTCCCAGCTTTTTGAGAAGCTGCTCCTGCTCCCCGGCCGTGGTGTCTCCATGCTGGGATTTCTCTGTGTGAGCATGAGCTTGCGACCCCTCCCCTGCCAGCCCCGTGCTGCCGGCAGCCAGCACCTCCAACGCTTCCCTGGGAAATGTCATGCATGTGTAACAAGCTGAGAAAATCCGCTCAGCTCATCTCTCTTGCTGCTTCCCTGGCTGAATCGTGGGGGGAACCAGCCCTGTTTTCCCCCGACTTCCCATTATCCCCCCCCAAAATCCCTTTTTGCACAGCTGTGCCACGTTAGCATCTTGTGGAGCCCTCCCAATGGCTCCCCTGGCCTTTATTGCAGCCGCTGTTGTGTTTCCTTGGGTTATTTGCAGGAAGCCGAGTGTTGCCAGTGGTTTCTTCAAATCCCAACACATTTCCCAGGGAAAAGGAGGCCGGTGAAGGAACAGGCTCCCCAGCTCCGCTGTTTACAACTTGTGACCTTGCCAAGTTATTTAGTGACGTTTGCTGCTCAGCGCCATCACGAGGGACAAACCCAGGCTGAAAAAAAAAAAGGAAAGAAAAGTCAAAAAGTGACGAGAGAGCAGAGCCACAGCGTGAAATTCCTTGTGGCCATCAGGCTGGGGCTAGCAGGGAGATGGGACCTGGTTTTCAGGCTCTCCTAAGCAGAGAACCCTTGTCCTGCCTCCTGTTAGAGGCACCTCATTCCCAGGCAGTAAAGCTGCAATGGTTTTTCTTTTCCCACAGGATCAAAACCAATCCTGATGCTGACGTGTGCTTCAAAGCCTGGGAAGAAATGGTGGATGATTGTCCCTTCCTTTTTTTCCTTTCCTTTTTCCCTCTCATTGTAATAAAACAACAGTAGGGAAAGACGTGGGAAGGGAAATTAAAGAGACGCCCAAAGGGCACCTGCTGAGGGCTGGGTGCTCATCCTCCTAGAATACCTCAGCATGGGATGTGCAGCCACGTGCCAGCAATTACAGTCCCTGGGGTTAAACCAAGAAAAAGGACAGGAATGGGAATTGAACTGGGAACCCAGCCTGCTGCGCCACAGCCTCTTGCTTCCATCTGGGATAACCAGCTCTGTGTGTTGCACCTGAACAAAGCACTGGAATACCATGCTTGGGGGATCTTTAGTGAGATGTGTGCTTCTGTTCTTCCCTCTGCAGAGCCCAGCTTGCTCCGATCATCCTTCAAGGACAGCACACTGTCTTCACAAGCCCCCAGGAGTTTGGGCTTTCCCTGGCAGCTCAGTCTCTGCAGTTTGTCCCACCTGGGTTTGGGTGTATCAGTCCTAGTCTGGGGGTAAGGGGACAGCCCCATCCTAGGGAAGCTGCCGCAGGTGCGCGGGCAGGGCCCTGGGTACCGGCACCTCCAACCGAACCCCCTCCCTAGCCACCACTGGCTCAGGGGACCTTTATTCTTCCCCAGTGCTGTGCCAAGATTGGGCCTTCCTGGCAGTCGAGAGCACAGGGCAGGACGTCTCAAAACCCCACCCAGCCCTTCCACCTACCACAGTCCCCATTTTCCTCTCCCCTTCTGCGTTGCCTCTTCCCACTCCCTTTCCCTCTCCCACTTCTTCCTCCTGTCCAAACCCTCCTCTCTTGCCACTTTGCTCCTCTGTTCCTCAAATAAAACTCCTTCCCCTCGCTTTTACCTTTCCCCTCTCTTTTCTCTCGCTATTTCAGGCAATGCTCATCTCCTGCCCTGCCCTCTTTCGTCCCTTCAGGGCACGGGGCGCAATTTCACACCCTCCGGATCCACCACCAACTCAAACGACTGCCCAGCGGCACCACAACAGCTCCAAATTCCCCGAGTGATGCCTGATTTACTTCCCACAGGAGCCACCAGCCCCGGCCAAACCCTCCTCCGCTCCGACTCTCCCGTTCTGAGTATTTGTTGATTTAAGCCAGCCCCTCAGGGATTCAATTTCTGTGCAGAATGCGAGGATTTAGCCATACAGCCGATGTTAATGCTAATAGGATTTGTACAGCTAAACTCCAAGCCTCCCTTTAAAACTCCCTGCCCCGTTGTTATCTTTAACTCTTCTGCTGCTCTCCAGGTACCCGACCTACAGCTGCCAACGGACGGAGGCGCAGATGCTCCCCAGCATTCACACAGGCTTCAAAATGTGGGTGCTGAACCCTAATCCATCCCTGCGACCCATGGGAGTAACCAGCGGTTGATAGATGATGTGCTATGTGGGTTTTCCTCTTCTGCTGAGAAGTTGGTATTGTCTCAGTGAGGCTTTTGGAGCTTTTTCTGATGTCTCCACCAAAAGCCCAGGGAGGTGTTGCTCCTTCTTTGTGCTGCTCTGACCTCAAGCTGCTGAAAATAAGGAGTAAAAAACAACCCCCAGGGCTGAAAACATCTGCAAGTGGGACACTGGGTGGACCTCGCGGTGCCGGGCATCTCTGGGGGCAAGGTAAGGATACAGGCCCCAGCAGTGGCATTTTTTTTCACATTAAAGAAAAATAAACAAATGAACAAATGGTTATAACTCAGCCAAGCCTCCCGGATTTGGAGACTCGATGGGTGTTGTGGTGGGTGTCCCTGAGCAGCGGGGGTGGGTGGGTTCAGATGTCACCAGCTGCCATCTGACGTCGCCCCGGAGAGCGTTGGGAAAACCGGCGGGACCATGCGACCACAGCCGGGAAACCCCCCCGGACCCCAATCCCCGCCGGGCACGAGTGGCTGGAGCTGCCGGGCCCAGAAACGGGAAACTCAAACGCTCTGGCCGATCCCCGCCAAGCCCGGCCTGGTCAGTCCGGGCTCATTTCCCGTAAACCCGGCGCAAAGATGGCACAGGGAGATTCCCACTCAAAGAAAAAAAAGTTTATTTTCTAATTTTTTTTTTTTTTTTTTTTTTTTTTTTTTTTTTTCTCTGAACAGATAAGCCAAGAGACCTGTCACATTCAAAGGCAAATGCCACTTCAGAGTTGTACGGTATTCCATATTTAAACTGCACATACTTATTCACGTTTTATTTTCAGTTTATAGTGTGTCGGTTTTTTGTTGTTTTATTTTTTTTTTCTTAGAGGTGGCCTGAAAAAACTGCTTAGCATTTTCCTCATTGGTCACATATAAAAAAACATTTCAGAACTACTCCAACCTCATTGTTTCACTTTTTCTCTCTGTTTAAAAGGGAGGAAAGCAAGTTTCCCGGCTCATCCTGGAGCTTCCCGAGGACACCTTGTGACTGCATTCCTCCCTGAGGCTGTGCAAAAAAGGCTCCTTTTTGCAGAACTTCGTGAGGAAGAGGGTTATACATATGTTAATTTAAACACCTGAAAGAGTTTCGAAACCGATGAGTTTAGAAATCACTCGAGCTTCCTGTTTTGGTGAGTTCTGTGAGTGCAAAGGAAGGTGTAGTTTCTTATGGAAATATGAACATCTGGCAACCCCCTTTCAAATTCAAATTAAAGTGACATTTCTGATAGATTATGGGATGATATTCTTTATAGACCAGGGAGTGGCTGGCAGAGCCCCAGGAATGCTCCCTTAGGGATTAGCCTGGGCATAGGTAGATGTGCCCAATCCTGGCCTTTATTATATATTAGATACCACACATCCTGGTCCTGCATAGCATGAAAGCAGATAAGCAAGGCCTAGGAAAATTCAGGACAGAAGTTGCTCAATAAAGCAGAAATGTGCCCAGGAACATGCTGGATCTATTTAGATACGCCAAGCTGCAGGGGTGTGTGCTCGGGGATTTCTCCCGCCTAAAACCAGGGAGCTGGGTACATTGCTTGCAGGAAACTGGGACAAATTCCCTAGAAACAGCTCCACAAGCCTGATCAGCAGGAGAAGCCATACCCTGGGTGCTGGCACAATTTTCCAACGAGGAAAAAAAAAATAAAAAAATCAACGCCGCATTCTGCCACTCTGCAGCGCCCACTCCTGAGAGGGGGTTCCCTGTCCAGTGGCATGGCACCACTCACCCAGCTGATGGGGTTTGGCCCTGCCCTTGCCCTGTGGGCAGTACCTGATGCTTTGCTCACATGCAGCCCCAAAGACAATAAACACTGTGGGAAAACAGAATCCAGCTTGGAGTGAGGGTTTTCCGCCGTGATGACACTGTTTCAGCCCCTTTCAGTGCTTCAGATGTCAAGTCTGGCTCTCAACAGCACCCACCACGGTTTCACGCCCTATTTTATTGCTGAGCAAAGAGCTGCTGTCACCTCCTGCCCCGGGATCCCAGCGTGGGAGTGGTACAGGCCAAGGTCCAGAGGGAACGGGCTCTGCGGGGCCTCTCGGGCGCACGCCGCTCCCTCTGCCCAACGCCTCGCTGGGCATCACCCTGTACCAGGCACTTGGGGAAAAGCTTGGCCGAGTAAGAGTTCTGGGGATATTTGGGCTTCATATACTGGTGGTAGGATTTTCCAAGCTCTGACACTAACTCTAGGCCCCTAAAACAGTATTTGTTGTCGCTGATTTTGTTCCATTGTGTTATTTAGTGGTACCGGTACCGCTTCTTGCGCCCTGCACCAGGTGGGACCACCATGGGCTGCTGGAAGTGATGGGGGCTTTATTTTTCTCATGCCAAAGTACCCCCAGGTGCTTTCCAATGTGTCTTTAACACTAAAGCTTCAGCGCTGAGGTACCTCAAGAGCATCATTAGAGATAAAATGCTTAAGGCAGCTCTGTGGTGGAGGCACAGGGGGTTGTGCTCCCAAAAGTCTAATATCGCAGAGTCCTGAGCTAACGAGGTCTCCATGACCACAGGCCAGATTCGCCCAGTTTACAACCAAACTGCGGTACACCAGCTCAAATTAAACCAGTCTATCGATGTGAGCCAAGAGCTGGGTTAGTTGTATTTTAAATCTTTGTGTGTGTCTAAGGCTTGGTGCGGAGCAAAGAGCAGCAGAGAATCTGTCGAGGAAGAAAGCCCTGGGTTCACTATAAAACACTTTCAGAGCTGAATTGCTTCGTAAAGGCTGAGCCACCTTTAGTCGGAAAACCCGAAGAATTAATCCATGAGTAAGTGCAATCTAGAGATAAATGCATTCCCTGCGTGCTCGGTGCTCTGACTCGGCAGAATAAGGAAACTGGGGAAATATCATCCCCAGTTTCAGTCAACGCACCGCTATTTCTAAGGTCACAACATACAAAACCCCTGCATGGGTTTTCTCTGAGCCTGAATAAACACCTCCAGTTTCTGGTTTTTAATGTAGCTGCTTTTTTAATGTGAGTGCATTCTAAAGGAGCTGTACCACATCAGCTTGGACTTTGGGGGAAAAACAGCTTTTGTGCAGCCTGCTGGCCAAGGAATAGTCCATTCCAGAGAGGTTTTATTTCAGGTGGCTATTGAGCAACAAATGTGAATGGATGCAGAGTGGACTGAAAACTAGAAATTGCTTTTAACTATCAGGGAACCTCCCAGCTCCCCTCCCTGCTACGCCTGAAGTGTGCAAAACCTGGCAGGCTCTCCTCACCTTGCTGTGGAGATTTAATAGAGGGAAGTCTCCTGTGAATTGCATTTCATTATTTTCACAACATACACTGCAGACAACACTACGGAGTATTATCATAAATAATTCAAAGGAAGCTACAAATGATAAAGTAAATGAGCAAAGTCCAGTTTGAGAAACATTATCTTCCTTTTTGCCTGCATCTTCTTTGTTCAGGCACCAATTCACAACTCCAGTTGTTTGCAGCCAGATTCACTGCAGACTCATGAGGTTCTGCCCAACAGCGTCTTTCAATGAACCTGAAAATTAGGATAACAGGAGGCTTCTTCTGCAGAGGTCACAAAATTCCTGGCCAACTCGTAATATTTGAGACAGCTGCTGTGGGTACAAGCCTTGCAGGCAGTGACACCCGTGTCAGGTTGGAGAACGTAGCACAGCTTGGTACCAGCACACGCCAGAGCAGAAAGGCTGAGGAAGGATGATTTGCCTGAGCAGCTCGAGCCACTCACTTCTAAAATCAAATACCCTGGCCGAGGGCTGAAGGCTCAGCGCTCCTCAGTGCCCCGGCGCTCATGCAGGAGTGTCCGTGGGGCCAGCAGGGATGCTCCAACCACCATGCCATCGCGCTCCCTTCCCTTGACTCCTGAACCCAGGATTTTGCCTTTGCCTGGGACACGTGAGTGTAGGGATGTCGGTGCTGGGGCGGCAGGGAGGAGCACCCGGGATTTCATTCCCAGCTCAGTCTCTGGTCCTGCTCTTCGTTTCCCCGAGGCTCTCTCGCCTACTCTAAGGCCCTGCCTGGCCCAGGCAGCAGCGTTAGCACAGCTCGCGGATGTTTAGCTGCTTGTGCAACACCTCCAGTAACCAGAACAATATGATCTTCTCTGCTTTCAGCCCGGGGAGGCCGCGCTGCGGCCGCCGGGGTGCAGGGGAGCCAGCTGCCGTGGTTTAAAAAGCTGCCACCCCTCATCCTCCCTGCTTTTCCCCCGAGACATCACCCCCCCAGCAGCCCAGCCAGCAAAACAGGTCGGTTTAATGCAACCGAGCGTGGAGGAGCAGACGTGGGTCCCCTCTGCGCCCGGGAATGTCACTGCCACGTCCGTGTGCTGGCATGAGCTCCCACCCGAGGGACACAGAGAAGAGGGATGAAGTTTTTACTGGTGATGCAGCTGTTTCCTATGGAAATACAGACCGGCCCCGCGCTCGTGCCTTCGGGATTTCTTACTAGGTTTCCTGTATGAGCTCTGCGCAAGGGAAAGAGTCCATGTTTTGAGTTGCAAACACAGTGATGGTTTTGTTCCCACTGACTTACCCAAGCTGACCATATCTACCGCGCTGCCCCGAGCCCAGTGACCAGCTGCGGGGCGAAAGACGGGCTTTGCGGCCACTGCAGCCCCGCCGAGCGCAGCCGTCGCAGGCAGCTGCGCTCGCAGCCCGCTAAAGCCCCATCCTTTAGCATCGCCGCTTGCAGATGGTCATATAATTACTGTTTGCTTTCCCATCATGTCTTTTTGGGACATGTGTTTTGCGTTCGGATTTCTCCAGCCTCCCTGTTTTTGTGAATCACACTTCATAAAATAATGGCTACCTAGGGAACGTGAGGCATAACTTTTTATTCTTCCCATGCATACAAATTTTTCACTAGCGCTGCCACGATCCAGCTCGTAAAGCAGAGTCCTCAGTTTTAATCCTTATTTTGCAATATACTTAAGCACACACCTACATTCACCTCTGTCCATGATAACACTGAAGTGTGTTTTTAACTCTTACTCCTATGATTTTCTGCTTTAATTTAATCCAGGTCTCATTTCCTGGCTGTGCTGGTCCCCACCAAGCTCATCTCAAGCAGAATTCCTTGTCCCTCTGCCTTTTTCTATCAATAAATTTGGCTACTGGAGCCTGTATATCTTTCACTAGAGCACTTTAAAGTCTTAAGATGAGAGGTGAAATACGAAATACAGCATAGTAATCCCCTTTCTTTTGCAGTGCACATGGGCTGAACTGCCCTGGCACTGTTGCTTGGTAGACAATAGCATCTGATACAAGCAGCATCAACTTTTCTAAAACTCAAATAAAATATAAATTAAACCTTCACAGCACTAAAAAAGCTAAAAACCTGCAGATGATTCCCTGAGATACAAATAGAGCACTTGCCATTTTTCCAGGTAGGTAATGAGATCATGTATGATACCTCTGTGCTGGCAGACCCCTCTCACCCAGCCCAAATCCCTCCTGACTTCTTCCATTGGAAAAGGGGAAATATTTCACCCAACTACAAATGAGCACAAGCTGATGTTTAAACAGAAATCTTAAAGGAAGCTGCCTGTGTAACCACAGCTGGTATGCTGCGTACCTAAATCCTGACAGACGATTTGCTTTTTTGGTGTAATATAATTCTAAGTCAGTCAACAGAGCTCCACTAGGAACTCATTTGGCCTTTCATATTTACTGGGGTAGTCCCGGAGAGGGGAAAAAAAGGAGGGGGGCCACTACAAACCATCTCTCTTGCCACAGGTGCCAGTGCAGCACAAGCGCTTTTTATGTTGAGACACTGGGGGGGATGGGGTGACTTGGGTGATTTGGCTTCAGGGGTGCTGGGCTATTTGAGGAAACGCCTGGAAAAGGAGGGAACCACAGGGCATGCAGCTGACACCTGTGGAAGTAAAGCAGACTTTTTAACCCAGCGCCATCACTGTGGTCAGATAGGAGCCACGTAAAGACATGACTGCAGGGATGTTGAGCAGACGGGTGGGTTTAAGCCTTATCTGCGGTCATGGAGGCTGCTTGGAAAGGTGGGGGGGTGCCTGGAAAGGTGGGGGGGTGCCTGGAAAGGTGGGGGCTGCTGATCCTCCCCCTTGCAGATGCACCGTGCTCTTCCCTGCAGCCACATCCTTCCCCGAGGCCTGGACAAGGAACCAGTCGGTGCAGGATCCTCCAGATTGCTGCAAGTTGTTGCTTTTAGTGTGTGAGCTTACTCGGTTTAAGCCTGTTGCTTAAGCTTCTGTGCCTGTTCCAAGCTGCCCGTGGAACGGGAGCTTCCCCTCAGTGGCGGGGCAGTTTGCAGACGCCATTGCGGGTGTGCACGAAGCTCCAGTGTTGCGTGTTCAGGGGTGCACTGCCTCCCTGCCTGTGCTAGAAAGGGGTGTCTGCAGCCTCCTGCGAGCACAGACACCGGAGCTTGAGGCTTCCTTGCTCTGTCCTTGCAGCGTTGTTGGGGGATTATGTCCTCTCCTTAGATTTTTCTGTGACTTTTTAAAAACTTGCCACAGTTGTTCCTGAAGGTTGAAAGAGTTCTGACTGTTGTTCTGGGGGTGCACAGTGCAAACACCCCTTCTCCTACCTGGGTTGAGCAGGGAGATGCTGGGGCTCTTCCTTGGTCTCTCCACTCTTATGCCCCTGGGGGACAAATTGAGCTTTTACTCCTGAAACTAAGAGTCAAGAAATGTGCAGGCCCTTTTCCCCAGTAGCCCTGTGTTTAGTGGTGAAACCTCTTTCTTTACCTTTCAGCGCTGGTTCAGCTCTGCTTGTCTCTCCCATCCCAAATCCTGCTGAGATGAGGGGTATGAGAGAAAATCTGGCCTTCAGTCTCTGCTGCTACCTGGCTCGTGATGGAGCTGCCCCAGCTCCTCCTGCAGCTGTGGGGCTTTACAACCTCCTTTGCCAACAGGGTCAACTTCAGCAAGTTGCGGGAGTGCGGCGACAGCAGATCCCTGTTCAGCTGCTCTTCGGGCAGTAGGTAGCAGAGCAGCCCCGGCTGTTGTCTCTTTCCCAAAATCCAGGCCACAAGTCAGGGTGGGAAGATCTCATGTTGGGGCTTTGGTGGTTTGTTCTTCCTTGTTAATGAGGGAAGGAAAAAACCCAAACCCCCTGTCTCGTCTGTGCCTCTATGCTGACAGGTTGAAGAACAGCAGACACACAGCCATACTGTTCTGTAATCAGCAATTAGCTTTTTTTTTTTTTTTTTTTTTTCCCCTCATCCCTTTGAGAAAGGGATGAGGAAAGGCCCCACTTCAGAATAAATTAGTTTCTTGAAAGGGAGGGAGCTCTGCAGATGGGTTCGTTGTGCACACAGTCCTCCCTCCTCAACCTGTCCATGCTCCAGATGTTCTCCTATTCTGAACACCTGGAAGAAGGGAGGTGGCCTCACCTCCCCCTTCACCAGAAAGCAGCTGTTACATGTCTGATATTTATTCTTAAACGTCAGTGTTAGTTTTGTCCAAGTATTTGCCTTCTGAACACTGTGACGCTATAGGTTTATTGCTGGTTTGTGGGAGTTGCAACACGGCTTCGGCTAAGTCAAATGTGGACCAGGAGTGGTGGTAGGAAGGGATTGGGGGCTATTAAAGAACCACTAATTAAAATGTGGGGCTCATTCATGTGCCCTGTTTCTTCATGAAATGTGAGAGTTCAATGTGTGTACGAGGGAGGAATTTTACACCTGCACTGTACCCCCACAAAAGGATTTGCTGAGCGGGGAGGATTTGAGAAGCTGTTGGCCAGGGTCAAGGTCTCCTTGCCTCTAACTCAACCTCCTGGACAGCTTCTCCTTTTTGGGGGGAAGAAAACCTCTGCCCTGCTGCAGCCATTTGCTCCCTGGTATGGGCAGGCCTTTTCTGGAGGTGGTTGTCTGAATCCTGATTTATCCCCAAGCAGCCTGTTTCAGTTGTGCTTGTTTTGCCCTTGCAGCCTCATGGTGGGTAGCTCCATGCAGGAGAAGAGTTTTAGCAGCCTGTAGCAGTGCTCTGAGGGGCTCCGCTTCCCTTTCCGTGCAGAATCTGAGCATCTGATCATCCCTCTGAGCATCCCTGCTAAATGATGGTATCTGCGCAGTGAACATCACAGCAGCGACACACAGTTCCTGAAACTTTGTCATTTACAGTCTCTTCATTTCCCTGCTCCAAATTTCTGAAGTCACTCAAACACTTCTAACGACAGGTGAGAGTGCTCTCCCTATTACACTAAAATTTACCTCACTCTGGTGCTCAGCAGCGCTTTAGTTACCCCCATTGGCTGGGGCTCACAGCAGAGGGGAGGACTCTCCTAAAACTGTCATTTTTAGGGGGCACTTTGGCAGCGATATGAGCTGCCTTTGCTTTCCAGGTGGGGAGCAGCGCAGCACAGCTCAGGTCTGTGGAGGGAGGCGACCCTTCACGCTTCGGCAGCGGCTGCATTAAACGGAGCCGGTGAAAGTCTCATCCGAAGGGGATTTTTCTCCATCATGGCCCCGAAGGGAAGCAGGGAAATGGGGTAATCTCAAAGTGTTCTTAAGGAGCATTGCTAACCCCTAAGGCAAGCAATGGCGAGCGAGTGTGCAGCACTGAGCGACTGTCACGTGCTTTTTGCCACAAACCCACTTATTTAAAAAAAAAAAAAAAAAAAAAAAAAAAAAAAAACAA
>NW_020799102.1:1097752-1117666 GCF_003259725.1 Athene cunicularia
CCCCCCCTTCCCTCCCTCTCTTTCCACGAGTGCTTATCTGAAAGAGGTTCTGGTTTGGTTTTGTTTTAAAGAATACAGCTGCCCCTCGTGCTCGCTCTCCATCTGAAGTCATCATTGTCAGGAGCAGGCGAAACCTCAAAGCGAAAGGCTTTTCTGGGCTTTTGCTAGCCTGGTTAATTGATCTGTCCATCAGTTTGCCACAATTAGAAAGCGCTTGCTCCAGACTGGCGGGCTCTGTGTGATCTTTGGTGCTGCGGTTGCGGAACTGTGTTCTGGGGTCTCGGGTTTTTATTTGAAGGTTTCCAGCCCTTACGGTTGTGAGAGGTAGGGTGACATGAACTGTATGATAGACTGGTGCTTTTGAAATCTTAATGTGATTTAAATACCAGCATGCTGCTGATCGCTTTAACAGAAATATCCTGCTAACATATTCATCCCGAGCCATCCTTCACGTTTGTCATGTCCCGGCTACCTGAATCGTTCTTGAGCTTTGGTTGGAACTGTCTAAATATTTGCTTGCGATAGGAAACTGTGTGTTAGTCTGATTTAACAGGACGTTTTGGATTTAAACATTGATTTCTGTTTGTTTTCCTAATGAATTCAGTGCAGCGTTTTAAATGGAGCAGCAGCATAGGCTTTCCAACTGCTGTTCTTGAGCAGAACGGCATTACTACCACAGTGAAGTGCAGCATCACTTATAGATGTAAAATCAGCCAGAAGATACCAAACCTGCAGGTGAAAATATTTCCCTCAACTCTGTGAGAGTAGATCCTTTCTAGATCCTCAGTTTGCTGTGGCTTGGTGGTGACAGTTGCACAGAAAAATATAATGCCCATTAGAAATGTAGCATTTGCTGGCAAAAACAGTTGCAAACTTGGTCCCCTAGCAGAAATGTTGTTTCAGAAGCCGTTGAGGTTTTTGCATCCAACTGTATTGATTAGTCTGATGTTGGTGCTCTGTCCTTCTTGCCGGTCATCTGCATCTCCTTCCTGTCTCCAGTCTGACAGCCCTCTTATTTCTTTGTTTTTTTAACCTCTCTGGGCAGAATATGTAAGCTAATTTTGTTTGCTGTGATGGTGTTAATTGCTGCTGTGTGATTCAGGGGCTGTACGGATCGTGGGACATGTGTGCTGGTACAGTCTGGGGATATCTGATTTAGATAGCTCTTGGCGATTTATTTTGGGGAAATACACCCTTCAGCAAATGCTTTTCAGATACTACTGCAGCACTGAAAATAAGCCCTTAGCAGCAAATCTGTCCAAGGTAAACAACTGAAAAATAATTAAAAATCGTAGGCAATACAAACATGCTCGCTGTTTGGTATTAAGTTCAGATCACAAGGAAATGAATGAATGATTATATCAGGTGCTGCAAAAATCAGGAGGCATGCTCAGATGTGCAAATATTGCATCCAAAAGGAGCTGAGCAGGGCTTTTTTTCCCCCCATCTGATACTCAGTCAACCATGGTGATACACCCCATGAGTAACGATGGGAACAACCCCTGCTTCGTGCCCAACCAGCCACACTAATTAAGTCACAACTATCATATCGTTAGTAATACATGGAGCAGTAGTTCAGGTAACAGGGAAATGACAGAAACTGAAAAATAAACGCCCCCAAAGAAGTCATAAAACTAAAAATAGTTCCAAGTGCGAGGTGTGTGGCTGGGGTGCCGGAGGCTGTCACGAGCCGGGGGAGCTGTGTGTGTGACAGCCAGGGAAGTCTGACGGTCCCAGGGGCTCCCCGCTGAACCCCGAGGGCTTCCTGACCGTCTGGTTGGGTCTTCTGCTTCCCCTCGCCATGTGTCTGCGTACTGGCAGGTTAGAGGCGACCGGCAAATAAACTGGTTATGTTTGCCTCTGCAGATTTGTGTCTGTCTTCAGGTATTTCCTCTAAGTGTGAAGGCTGGGGAGTGTTGGTAGCTTCTGGATGCAAACTGCATTTAAGGGGGGCGTAAAGGGGGACACGTTGTAGTTGGGGCTCAGGAGGAATTGTGCCCCTTGATTCAGCATGAGGCCTATAAGGCTCTTTGGGCAGGGGGGGAGGTTCTTCAGAAATGCTCATAGCTGTCCAGCATAGCAATCTCCTTTTTCATTTGGACCAGAGACATGTTTTTTAATGACAAAAAATATTAAAATTCATGGCCAGATTGCTACTGTGAGTGAATGAGTTATCTGTAACAAGACCATTACAATTTCACCCTCTAAGCTTTTGCAGTTGCAACCCCCATACTGGCAACCGATAGTCTTTACATGGGGAAAATGCACTTCAGGGTAATACGACTGGTTTTATTTCTTAAGATAGAAAGAAATGTGATTGTCTGGGGCAGTGCAGTAGGCCTTTATCCAGTTACTGTCCTGACATGATATTCTAGCATGAAGCTTTATTATAATAAAGTGAGTTGCAGTGATATTTCACAGGAGAGTGGGGGAAAAAAAAATCTTCCATTAGAAGAACAGGACCATGGAAACCTTTATCTTGCTGTAAAGCAAAATGAGGGACTGATGTTGATATTAAGAAGTTAAACCAAAGGATGTCATTAAGAAGTAAATATGATTTAAAATTAATTAATTTTGCACCTGTTCTCTCTCCCCTGTCAATATTTGTGTGGTTGGAATTTAATTCATCTGTTACATGTTATTTCTTCTCTTGCAACATGGGTGAAAATCCATACAAAACAGGAGAGAGTACCGAGAGTTGGCAAGATGTAAAAAGTGTGGTCAGCTGAGAGAAGTAAGCAACCCGAACCTCTTTACCTCTTTTTAAAATCTCTGAACTATCAATATTACAGCAATATAATTTCCAAGGAATATTTGGAGTTAAATCATAGCGGAAGCCCCTCTACTAGTGATGGCAGCACTGCACTCTGGTTCTGGCAAAATGTAGCTGAAAATGAAGGTAACTTGTCTGGAGAAGCAGTTACGTTTCCCATATTCGGCTGATCATTGATATACATTGACTCTCATGAAGCCTTTAATAGAGGGTTTGTGGTTATTAATTCCATGTGAGTCAAAAATAAGACAAGGGACGCTTCTGATTTTTGCTAGGGCTCTCTTGTGAGCCTGCTTGCTGCTTAGGCAGGCGTTAAACGGCCTCTCCACGATGGGGAACTGAGTGTCTCTCGTCAGCCGGTTAAAGAAACGTAGAAATATGTAGTGGAACACGCCTGAAGTGCAGTGGCATGGAGCAGCGGTGCTCGGTGTCCGAGTTGTGCCGTCAGCAGTGAAGTATAACGAAGAAACACCTCTTTGGCAGGGGAAGGAACGTGTGTCAGCTCACGCAAGCTCACCGGGAGCACAGAGCATTCAGGTCCTTACGTCTGCACTTTTCACGCGTGGCACAGCCGGACGTGCTGCTGTTATCTGCTGCTTTTTAAAAATTCTGACTTAAATTAGAGGTGTATCTTCATGAAAGATGCTCGGCTGAGTTCTTGCTGAGGGCTGCTTTCAATCACTCGTTGAGGAATTCTCCTTCCTTTGCTGTTTAAATTTCCCAGCACATCTCGAGCCTTGCAGTACAGGCTCTCCAGAGGTGTTTGCTCTAAGATGTGTGGCCAAGTGCCAAGATGAAAAGGGGTCCTGTGGTGTGGACAGGGTGTCAGCCCCTTGCTTGGAGCGGCTTTGAGGCGTGGGTGTGTTGGGGTGCTCTCCTGCCCTGTCGAAAGGGGTGAGGTGCAGCCAGGGTGGGCCATTCTCCTGCTGCAGCAGGTCTGGGTGCTGCCCAGTGTTGTGGGTGTAAGCAGAGCAGGTGGGCTCCTGCATGGCTGAACTGGAGTGGTTTTGGCGTTGAGGAACCTGAGATTCACGTTAAATGTGTCATGTTGATGTTTCAGTTCAGAGCTGCCAGTTGCTGTATTCCTCGTGTCCCAGTTCTCTTGAACAAAGGTGTGACTAAACAAGAAAATTAGGGTTTTTTAAATTTTATTTTTCCCCTTTGTAAGCCACGTCACAGGAATGCTTTCTGGCACCCATTGTTCTTCAAGCAGTTTTTTGAAGGGCTTTCTCATGCTCAGCTTTGAAACTATACAGCTTGCCCAGCTCAGCAGGCTTGATTATTATTATTATTTTTAATAAAAGATCTTGGCTTCTAGTGACTGCGTGTGTATCAATATTTCAAATTATTCACGGTGCTCTTAGAAATAAAAAGGAGGCATTTTTCCTAGCATCGATTTGAATAAAACAGCTTTGCTGGTGGCTTATTTTTTGGTGTCTGAATTATCATCCTTTAAATAAAATCGCAGTACTAGAGAAGCATCGAGATCCGTGGGCATCGCTGAACTGTGCTGCTTCATACGTACACCGTGCATGGCCTTCTATTGTTCCTGGCTGTGGCCTCTGTGAAGCGCTGAAAATAGCAAGCTTTAGCTTGCCTTCACGCAGCACAGCATTATCCTCTGCTGCTTGTCTTCATTGTGTCTTCGAGTGCCGGCAGAATACCTGGAATAGGCTTAAATTGGCAGCGGAGAAAAGAAATTGAGAGTTGCAGGCATGCGAGGAAAAGATGGTTGAGTTGACTTTTGCAGGCTGGAAGGGAGAAGGCGCTGCTGCGGGGAGCGCGGCCGAGCAGCTGCATCAGCACGTTGCTGGCAGAGCAGGCGGATGCTGCCCGAGCCGGGAAGCACCCTTGCACGCCGAATCCTCGCTGGGGAAGTTCGTTAAACTTAAAGAGTGGTTTTTAACTAGACCCTAAAATGGAGGGGGCTCGATGCTTTGCGAGAGTGACGGTGTTATATGATCGTTTGCTGTATTAGGGCAGTTGGCAGATTGAGCGCATTCTTGCCGATTTAGGTTTGGGAATACCGTAAAAAGGAAAAGGATTTGGTGGGGGAGTGGGTGGAGGGGGGCACTGAGGCATCTCCCTCTGCGGAGGGAGGATGGAGAGGCACTGGGGGGAATGCAGGCAGCAAGCAATAAGCAGCAATAATCGCATATCAATAAACACAGAAGATTTGGTAGGAGGAGGAAAGCAGAGGCTTGTGTAGGAAACTAGTGGGCAGCAGGAGTTTTATTTTAAATTAAAAAAAAAAAACGCAAGAGGCGTGTTTGGTTTAGTTTCTTTGTTTGTCTAGCTCAGTCAAAATCAGTTCAAAAAAGCAACGTTGGAGGTGGTTCAGAGCAAGGAGGCATAGCAGATCTCTCCAAGGTGAGCAAGATAGCAAAGGGAAAGGATTTGGCAGCTGTGATCACGTGTAGATGGAGAAGAAGTGATTTTTCTTAAAACCCTGGCTAAACACTGGGTGCCAGGACAGGTATGAAAATCCTTGGACAGGTAAATCCCAAACTGGGAATTCCTTAGATTTCAGCAAATTGCGTGAGCAACGTAAGTGTACCAGGCGTTTCAGGGATTTGTGCCCTAAATAATCACTTGGTAACCCCAGGTCCCTAATTACCTCGAGGTCGTACATACAATAACCAAGCACGTGCTGGGTAGAGTGCCTGGCGAGGCAGAATGTGTAATGACTGCTGCCTGCCCTCCTTTTCCCTCACGAGAGCCCTGTTGTCTTGTCTCTCCCTTTCTTAGATGCTGTGTTTCCTGAAAGATCTCTAGGAATGCAGTTATTTGGGATTTCTACTGCTCTTCTTGCGTTCTGGTTGCAAAGAGGTGAATCCTTTCAAATCCTGTTAGAGGACAGACGGTGTGATTGGGAAAGCACTGTTTAGCCAGCCATCAGGAAAAAAAAAAGCCATTTTCATTTCTTGCCATTTCCATTTCTTCCCATATAGTGGAAGAAGAGCCAGGGAATAATTCCTCCTTCAGAATAAATTACCAGCTTTGCTGAAATTGCAGTCCTGACACCTCCAGGGCTATAAAGGTGTCATAGAAAACCTGCCCTTCCTGGTGCTGGGAGGAATGAGGCTGTGGGTCTGCATCAGGCATTAGGAAAACTTCAGCCTAGCGCTGAAGTTTTTGATGCAAGGCGTGTAATTACAGTGTGGACAGTGCATCACTACCTGTGAAAGGCTCTTGTCTGCACTCCGCATACGTGTGATCTGCATCAGTTGTCCTGCCTGAAACCACTAATGAGCTTAAGAACTCTTCTGTTTTCTTGGTGCTTAACAAAAATTAAATCCTTCCCTCCAAACAAAAATGTCGTGTGCTCAGCCTGATGCTTTCATGCCAGCACAATGGGTAATCGCTGACCTTGCCTGGGATGCCACCTCGAAGCTCATTACTGAGTAATTAGGTGCTCCTTAACCTTTCCACAAAGTTTGGGGGTTTTGGGAGTGGGGTGGGGGCTGGGTTTTTTTGCACTGATAACATGACATATCCCAAGACTCTGCCTTGAATTTCAGGCACTGGGCTGTTCCAAACTCCATCTGTCCACTAAGTGAATGTCAATCCAATTTAAGCTTGCATATGTTTCCAGGGAAACCATCGGAGGCGATGGTGAGAAGTGGACCATGGTGGGGCAGGGAAGCAAGTGCAACAGCAGCATTTTTACTTTTTAGTACTTAAACATGATTAAAACTTAGTTAGATGTAATAACCCTATATAGGGTAGGGTTTAGAGTACTTGAAGGTCAGGTAGTTCCTCTTGGAGGAGTCTGGGTTGTGTGTAAATGAATTGTAGTCAATTTAGAAATAAAAATAAAGAGGAAAGTGGCTTCAGTTGCTGTCCCCAAGGTCTCATTCCAGCTCTTAGAGCTTTACACTTTCCCATATAGATTATGGTTTTGTGCAGTGCAGTCCTAATTTTCTTGTCTTTCCAGCAGGCCAAAGAACTCATGCAGACATATAAAAACCTGTCCAGGCCTTCAGCTGAACAAAGCTAGCTGTAAATGCTTTCTCCCTGTTCTACCCAAAGGAGTCTTTATATGTATATTTAGACACCCACCCACCCCTCAAAATACAAATGGAAAGTGTTTGGGTAAATTAAAGATCAGCATCCTGGTCATGTTAAAAGAGCAACAGAGCAGCTCGGTGCTGCGTACTGCTGCGTTTCTGTGCTGCTTTGGAGGGCAGCCGTAGTGGTATGCCTTGCTTGAGAAGCAGGAAAGCAGATGAATATTTGGATATTTGCTTGTGATCACTCAGACCAGCCAAAGGTGCTGCTGTGCCCCGAGGGCTCATCTTTCACCCCAGGTGTGAGAATTTCCAGACGCTTACCAGCTCCAGCAAGCTTAGCCTCTCAGAGATATGAAAGGAAACCCGTAAGGTTAGACTGAGCATAAGGCTGCATAGGTTTGGTGGTGTGTGTTTCCTTTTGCAGACCCTGTGGGCTGTGCTGACCACAGCACAGAACCAACAGGACTCGTGGCACGCTCTGTGTCCTCTAAGAAGCATCGCCCAGCTCTGCTAGTGCTCCCATGCTGCGTGGCAGAGTTGTAAGCAGGGTGGGAAGCAGCAGAGCAGTCTGGAGACTCACAGGCAGAATTTGCACTGGGTTTTTGTTTAGAAAAAATGAGTTGGTTCCCCCCCCCCCCCCCATTTAGAGGGTTCCTCTTTAATTGAGAGTTTAAATTCTGCAGAAGCCAGAATTGTAAGTCTGCCTGGCTTTCCAAGGAGAAGCATCTTTCTGCCTGTTAATACAGCCATTAAATAAAATGTTTATCTTGGTTATTGAAATGAGTAGCGAGGTTCTCACTTTGGAGCTCTAAAATGAGATATTATCTGTCATTTTAGTTTAAAGAATGCTTCTAGAACGCTTGGGCTTAAAATGTTTTACTGTGACAAATAGCTGAAGCAGGAGCTGAAATTCCGGTACCTGGGGGTATCCTGTGTGGGTATATTGTATCCTTGTGCATTGTAGCTGCAAGACAAGGCAAAAACTTCTCAGCTCAAAGCTCTTTGCAGCTGTTGTCCAGCATCAGATCCTCTTTGGGTCAAATCTCCAGAGATTTGGACTGCCAGCGGCCAAAGAGGCTCCAGGGAGGTGGGCATGTGGGCACGGTGCTGGGAGTCGTGCTTGGGGCTGAGGTGTCGTGGTAGCGCGGTGGTTCTGGCCAGCGGCGGGGGGGCTTTGCAGCACATAGCTCCTTATCAGCTGTTTACCTTCCACGTCTGGGCACAGCATGGGAAAGCAGAGCTTGCTACAGCTTTCTTGTATCTTCCAGCAGCTCCTTGAAACTTTCTACCAGTTCTCCTGCTGTTGACTGGTAGCTGCAAGCGTCTCCTGCTGCCACTTTGGCTCTGCTTCAGCTGGCAGCCCTTGCAGCTGCAGGCGTCCCTCTGGTTGGCTCTCCGGTCAGATTTACAATGGTCCAGCTTCAGATTTTGTCTACTTGTACCCAGCCTGCTGGAGTCTGTAGCTCTAAACTGTGTGTGTTTTTTACCCTAGTGCTGTTGTGCCAGTGACTTGGGTGTATGAGGGCGCTTTTTTTCTTCCCCATCCATCTGCCCCCTGTGTTGAACATCTCAATGTTCAATCAATGTTCTTAAATCCTGTAGCTGACAACGAAGGGTAATACAGTTTGTTTTTTTTTTTCTCTATTTGTCAGTGCTAGGAGTTCCTCAAAAGTTTTGCTCTTTTCTTTTCTGTTAAGAATATATTCTCCTTGAAGCCAGAGTTGGAGGAAACACGGAGTTGTCTTCAAAATATTGGAGCATTCATTTGTGAAGAACAGCTTGTGTAGCACTTGTAGGAGTCTTGTCCCCAGTACTCACTACACTTAGATGTTTTGAAGCTACAGCCTGACTTCAGGGGACCTTCCTGAAAATCCAGTTGGAGGCACCCATGACATTTCCATAAAACTAGGCTGAACTTTTTAAAAGCTTTGTGGTTCCCAAGAGGAAGTAATAATTTTGCTCCTTTGACAGAGATCTGATGGCTTATCCTCTGGAGTTCACAGTGACTTCATGGTGACCTGCGCTGATGTGGAAATGGAAGTCTTCAAAGTCTTGTTGTTGTGTTCCCCCTGAGATGAGACTGCCTCTGTTTTGGGAGCAAATGTCTAAATGGGCTCCTCTTGTAGCCACAAGTTCGCATGGGGAATGTCAGGTATGAATAAAGTCAGAGTAACTGTAGGTGAGATTTGCATTGAAGCTGGAAGTCATGTAATGAAACTGTTTTGGTCTCAAAGCAAATCATAGCTTGTGGTGCTCGGGAGTTTTATCTGTGGCAGAAAACACTGAACCACTGGTGGTTCTCTTGTAACATGTGGTATGGAGTTCCTGCAACACTTGTTTGGGTTAACTGGCCTCTCTTTTTTTTTTTTTTTCTTTGAGCAGTCTTTTGAGAAGTGCTGTTAGCCTGAAATTGCGGTGCTAGATGGATGTGGAAATTGGAGAGAGACACAATACTGAACATGTGTGCTCTTAAAAATTAATGGTGAGAATTGCAATCAAGCTTTACAGTACCTCTGCTGCCTGCACGGCCCCCATCTCCCCGTGGCAGCAGTGGGTGTACAGAAGGAACCTGGGGTGGTCGTAGTCAGCCCTGCTGTAGGACGGGGTGTGAATTGTACCAAAATGTTGCTGACATGTTCTTCTAACTGCTGTTAACCTCCACTTCTTTAGGCAATCTCGTGCTCTTTCTAGCTCAGCAGGAAGGAGACATGTAGGAAAAGGTTTCTGGATCTCTCTCTTAAAGTGCAGTTTAAGTCTTCTCATTCCCTAGAGAATGCTGTATCATCATCTTCTTAAATGTTATGAACTTTCTTCTCCACCTTTTTTTTTTTAGTCGCATGACATAAGCCCCCACGCCCTCTCCTTGCTGGCCACCTCCATGTCCTTCACCCTTGCTTGTACAGTCTTAGGCACAGCACAGGGTACCGTGGGCTGGCTGGAGCCCGCTCCCCTCTGGACTGCTTTCACACTGTACTGCCGAGCATCTGCCCCAGGACGGCATTTATTTTTTTTCCCCAACAGTGGGATGTTGTTCACTCATCCAACTTGTGCTCCTTGGTAAACCTCAGCTGCTTTCTGCAGAGTGCCACCTTGCTGCCTCTTTTGCATTTGTGGCACTGACGATTCCTTCCTGTCTGGTGTAGAAGTTGTGTTTTCATCCCTGTTGGTGGGCTCTTTAATTTTTTTTAAAAACTCTTTTCTGGTCCATTTAGATCATATGTGAACCCATAGCTTGTTTTCTGACTTGCTTGCTGTCTCTCCCATATTACCTGCAGGTGAATCTGTTACTTCCTAATAAAATACAATGTGACTTGCTAATAAAATACTGTGTAGTCTCAGGCTTGTCCCCGGGGAACATACTATGTCTGCTGTTGTTTTTTATCACTGAATTGTCAGGTTTGGGGAAAGGCCAGGTTTGAATCTACCTTACGGTGATTTTCTTCAGGCCATGTATCCCTTGTTGGTTCCCAGGGATGTTTCAGGGAGCAGCCTGAGAATAACTAACAGAGAAGCAAAACCCAGCACTTACATCCAGCACTCTGCTGTAGGAGTAATTAAGTGGCAGGAACCAGGCAGGTTCAGTAGATGGTTCCCAAATATTTCTCTTTGTAGACAGCTGCCATTAGCAGGTTGCTCTTGAGGCACACATTCTGCATAAGGTCGTGTGGCAGAGGTGGGTCTGTGCCACAGCCAAGTCAGCGTAACCTCCCAGGACCCCCGTGGGATACGGGGCACCTTCCTCAGCCAAAATCCCATGTCATTCAATCTGGAGCTCTTGGGATCGTGTGTAATTTATTCATCCCTTGATTGTTCTGATTTTAAGTCTGTTTTTCTTTCCAGCTGTGCAAGATGCGACAGAATCTTAGTACTTTGTGATGTAGTTTAAATAGCTCACCTTATTGAAAACGTCTTATCACATCCATTGCTTTGAAAGCTAATTGTGTTTAATCACTCCCTTTCCGAATGGCCAAATAATGTCACGCATGTATAGGTAGATAAATGCAAGTTAATGAGTGGATATAAAACAATCACTCCCAGCACAGGTCTGCAAATGCTGTCCGGTCTATTTAAAGGTGATATTTGTTGCCATGACTGATCAAACCTGGGGCCCAAGCAAATGTGTGTATTTAAATATACCTCTTAACGATATGGGTAAAGGATGAAAGATCTGGGCCAGCTTCTAATGGGAGTTAAATGGGCTCTTGTGGAAGCAGTGTTCCAGTTATTGGGCTTCTAGTTGTTGGAAGTGGCTGAATTGCCTATGTTGGGCTTGTGGCTTCTGTTGTTTTAATACCCCTTAACAGTTCTTGTGTAGAGACACACAACAACATCCAACTGTATTGCTTGAGAATTTTCTTTCATCAGATCTGTGACAACATCATGCCAGCTGCTGGTTGCTAGAAATGCTCTTCTAGCTCTCTCTGGGACCTTTGTCAACATGGGTGTTGAGTCCTTCTGCTTCCTTGGGCTTAAATTAGCAAAAATAAGTTTGTGCAGGGCACGGTGATTCCTCTGCCTGGGCTGGGAGTGGCGTGGCAGCTGTGGTGTTTGACGTGGTGGAACAGTCCATGTGTGGGACTTGGATCCTGTCAGTCCAACCCAATCCTCTAAAAATTCTGGAAAGAGCCAGAGCTGGGCACTTAAAACCTTGAAGTGCTGACTGCTTACTAATGAAAAGTGTAATCACCAAGCAATTAACTTCAAGCGCTTTGTGGCTGCTGGAGGTTCAGTCTGGTCTGATGGACCTACTAATAACTTCAGGTTCCAAACTAAAATCTCCTCCTTTTCGTGTATGAGTGTGAGTACCTTGAGCATTCCCACATGCTCCATGCTGACTCCTTTGAGAACTCCAGAAGTTGGAGCACCATCCAGTTGTGCTAATTTTTTTTGACTGCTCGAATACATTAAACCAGTTAAACAGCGAAGTTTTAAGAGGAACTTTTTCACTTAGCTTGTACTCATTTGTTAATACTGTGCTCTTGCATTAACAGAGGGAGGAAAGGTTTTACAGTTTAGTTAGGCTTGGCAGTTTTACCATGGTCAGAACTGTGCTGCTAGAAGATGCATGAATGTACACCTATAAATGCAGTGTTGATTAATACTGTATTTTGTGAAGGAAAAAAATTGCATGTGTATTATTTTAAAATATCTTTTAGAGATGTTTTCAGGTGGGCTAGCTTCTTGAGGAAACATATGTGGACACCTGATAATTTGTAGGTACTGGGATAGTAATGGGTGTCCTGTAACTTTACTCTTCCCTGCTTGGAGTTCCCAAGTTTCTAGACCTGCAGAAGTTCTGCCCAATTTGATGAGAATATTTTAAACTTCAACCACATCTGAACTCTTATTCCAGAAGTTCAAACATGGCAAAGTCAGCCTCAAATTTAAGCTCTGCTTAGTGTTTGGTGTGGTGCTGTGGTTTATAAGACATACAGGGAAGGAAAGTGTTTGGTTACGGGGATTCCAGTGGGAATGCGAGAGTTTTGAAAAGTCTTCCTTTGATTTGAATTCTGGATTGAGATTGAAGCTCTCAAGTGGGAAAGTGCTCAGCATAAATCATCCTCTGTCACCTGTGTCCTCAGCTGGGGAGGCGTGTGGAGGATGCTGGTATTTAAAATGATGGTAGGAAAGTGAGAATAGAGAAATAGAAAGTCTGCTTTCTTTTAAAATGGCTGTTGCACTTTGACTATAAAGAGGAATCAAAACCTATGACGGAGGAGATCTGAAATCCCAGAAAGGTGTTCTGTTTTATGGACAACTTTGTATAGACCAAGCTGCGGCTGAAGTAATGGGATAGTACTTTTAAAACTGCATAGGAACTATAGGTATTTCCAAATGAAAGATGATGCTGCCTTAAGTACTTATTCTAGAACTGAAAATACATTCAGATTACAGTTTTAGTCTGAAGAGGTAGTTCTGGTCAATGTGTTTCAGCTGGGGATGAGTCAGAACACAGGAATCCTTGAAAATATTACATGAACTTGTTATTTAAGATAGCCTTTTTTTTTTTTTTTTGCCTGCCTGGGTTTAAGGCTTCTGTAAATTTAAGTCGAGGTTATAAACGTGCATGTCAAATTTTAAAAGACGGTCTCTCTTCTGCACTCTTTGGAGATGATCTGTGATAGTCAGCTCCTGGAGCTACACTGCCAAGGATTCAGACACGGAGGTGGGCACTGCGTGGTCAGACAGTTTTGAGGGATGCTCTGAGGTGAGGAAGTATGAAGAAGATTATTTAAAGGAGAAAAAAAAAGTTCCTGAAGTTGCATTTGGGTCAGATTTTAGGATGGTTAATGAAACATTATATTGAAGGAATGTCTTGCCCTTCCCTGAATTTCCTGCATTGTTTTTCCTCCCCTAAAGCAACTTTTGAGCTTGTTGAGTAGTAACGTGTCTTTGGATCTCAAGGGTGCTGTGCTGACAGTTTCTAGTCAAGAGAGTTGAGAGTGAATGGAGACCTTTGTGGAGAGAGACGTACTGGAGAGAGGAGAAGGGAAGTCTAGGTCCAGAGAGAGGACGGCAGCGACAGCTTCGAAATGGAGAGGAGCTGGCAGGGATGCACCTGCCCTCAAAATTCCCAAAGGCAGCACAGTTTTGCAGATGCATGTGTAATACATGTAATTACGGCGCATCTTGAATTATTTAAGCTGAGCAGCTTGGAGGAAGTTCCTAAAGAGGTTGTGGAAGAGTGTGATTATAATATACTGAAGAACTTTAATATTTACTATAGAAAAATCTTGCACCTTGTTCTTCAAAATAAAGACTTGGAAATAATTTGTTATTCCGTTTTGTCCGTATAACCAGGAATGGTGCCAGAGCTATCCGAGCAAAGTGACATATGATTGATATTTTACCAGACTCAGCCTTCTGCCGTGAAGGAATTTAGTTTGCATTTTGCATATATGGAAAATCAGATGCGCAGGGCTTGGGTTGTGGGTTGTTTTTTTTTTTTTTAAACCTTGATTAACTTGATTGGCAAAGCTTGTGCTCATTCTAAAAACATGACTGTCAAAGCTGTCCCGAAATATTTTTGACTTGGTTTTTCAGACTACTTATAGGCATCTTACAGGGCGTTGTTAGCGTAGCTGTCACGTAGGCAGCTTTATGCGGAACCTATTTAAAGTTCTAAGAGGCAATTCATTGTAAACGTGATATTCAGTATATCTAGTATTTTATGTGTAGTAGTAGTTGCTGCTAATCTCCTCTGTGATATTTCAGAAGAGCTGCAAAGTCCGTGTAAGCTTTAGCTTTCCTGTTTCTCAGGTGGTCAGTCTGTGCACGTCCATCCTTTCCAGTGCTCATCTTGCCTCATCTCTGTACTCTGCCTTTGTTAAAATGAGACTTTAATGACTGATTCACTGGGCAATGATACAGCAAAGGCCAGGTGTCAAAGCATCTCTTCAGCGTGAGCATCTTCGTTCAAAATTGTCAGCCTTAAGACAAGTTAAGCCTGATTTTTTTTTTTTTCACCCCCACCTCCACATACTCATCTCCTACGCTTGCAAATGCCAGGGATTTCCTTTGCCTTACCTGGGCTTTCACTGCAGCAGCTTGGTTAGACCTGGTTATCCATGGTGGGTTGGTTTGGGTTTTTTTTGGTTTTGAGAGGTAAGAAGCTGATGGTGGGCTTTGCACAGCGGGAATAATTACAGTGTTTGCATTGGCATAGAAGTGGTTTCTGTTTGGGGAGGGGGTTGGCTTTCTGTGTGTACACTTGTTTGCTTGTAAATGACATGATTGTGTGTTATTTTTCCTCAGAGCCCCTGAACTGCTCAGTGTGCAGAGTTCAGAGCATGACATCTAAAGCGGGTGACTACCGGCCCCAAATTTTGGAGTGGCTGTGGGTGTCTGCTCCTGCAGCTGAGAGGCTCTCTTATAGAAAGAGTGAAAGATGAATGCAGGAGTAAAATGCTATTCAGGAATTGAAGTACCCTTAAGACAAGTTCAGTGTTTTGTTTTCCTCCTGGTGCATCCCTCTTTAACCTGAAGAAAGGCAAGAGAAATGTGTGCCCTCTGAGTGAGGGAAGGTGATCACTTTGTCCCTCTGTGAGCAGACTTGGGGGACAGAACAAAATCCTCATCTCCGATTGCTTCCAAGTTTTCCTTCTTTTGTAGTGAGTTTGGAGGTTTGGGGAGGCGATTGTGGCTTTGCTTGTGGGTAAGACCAGCTTTTCCATCTCTTCTTCAGAGAGCAGGTATGAAACCGTGGCTGTGCCCTTGCCACTAGAGCTTTAAGTTCACCTGAACTGATTTTGCAGTGCTGCGAACAGCAAAAGCAGCAGAACTTCCAGCAGACACGCAGAAGGCCACTGCTTTTTGTTTGGGTCACAAGCAGAAGGCAGGTGGCAACTACTGGGGGTGGGAAGCCCTCAGTTCTTACAGACCATGGGAAGTGGTTTCTGCAAGTGTAGGTCTCAGCTGTACAAGTAGGTGTTTCAGTGAAGGTTTTACATTCAGAAGCTTTGGTTTTGTTTTAATGCAAATATGTAAACAGACTGTGGCTGTGAAGCTTGATCTGGTTTTGGGGACTGATGTTTGGGTTGCTGAGGTCACATATTGCTTCCCACATTTATTTTTTACTGTAGCATTTGTTAACTATTAAGCCCAAGTGGCGGCCTTTCTCTGAAAATGTAAGACAGTGATACAGCTTCTTAGCATCAGTAATGGGGAAAGGAAAGCCGGTGCTTTTCTGAGAAGGAATGTGCTTTTTCCAGGTGTTGCATTAGTCCCCCAGACAATGCACCATGTCCTCAAATCTGAGGAAACATCTTCCCGCTCTCCCCCAATCTTGTACATCATTCTTTTCTGCTGGCATTGAAAGAACTGGCTTTTCTCAACTAGACGTGAGTTGAATTAAGCAGTTTACTCCCAAGTGAAAAAACTTACTCAGCAATTGAAGTTAGTTGAACAGTTCTTGATACAATCTCTCCTCCGAAAGCTTGTGTTTGCCTTTGCCAAGAGCTGTAAGCCTGAACCCGGACCCAGCTGTGGCTGTGGGGTATCGGTGCGGCGAGGCTCCCGTGGTGTGGGGAGCTGTGCCGAGGCGTTAGCAGTGGCAGGGCCTTCCCTGCCCGCATGCTGTGCCTCTTCGGGCTTTCCAAATGGCATTGGCCGGGGAATTTGTAATTCCTCTTTCTGCGTTTAGGCTTTTAAAAGGGCCGCTTTCCCCGGGGCTGGCAAACTACCGCGTTGCTGGTCAGAAGCGCTGTCCGGAGAAGGGAGATCAGAGCCCGGGTTTCAGGGAGCACCTTCAGCCCAGGGCTCGGCGCCTGCTCTGGGTGCTGAGAAGGCTTCTGTTTGCTGGGCTCTCACGTCCGGAGATTGGGCATCAGTGGTGCAGCAAGGATTTCTTTTTTTTTTTCTTTTTTCTTTTCTAATTCCTTGTGAACACTGCTTGCTGGGGCTGTGGAGAGTGTGAGAACAGCCGGAGAAATTTAATTTTGGCTTCCCTGCAAAGCACTTCAGAGCACTGCCACTAGGCAAGATCTGAAACCAGATAATCAGGGCTAGGACAGGCCCTCCTGAGAAATCAGCTGGGGAACTTCTCTGCCAGGGTGTTACCAGGTCTAACTCATGTTTATGCAAGTGGTCAGCCCTGTAAGTAGGGACTGCACCCCAGCGTGTTTCACTCTCAGCTTGCCATTGCTTTCAGACAGGTATAGCACTTTTTTTTTTTTTAAAGCATCGGGGTATAATTACAGTTGTTGGAGCACTGTAATTTATCACGGCCACGCGTGTTCCGCAACACTCCCAGCTATGTGGCTGGAGCACATAAGCTTTCACAATGATGTTATAATTACTGGTGTTGGACCAGGGAGTGGAGCAGAGCCTAGTCCCATACAACTGCCAGAGATCCTCTCTCAGCTGTGCAAGGTTGCCCCAGATCCCTTTTTCCAATCCTTTTTGCAGCTCTGGAGGCCTGGGCTGTGTCCTCCAGTGCAGTATTCACGTGGTTTTCAGGAGGTGCTGGCGAATGACTAGGGCTGTGTTGATGAGCGGGAGGAACAAGCCTTTTCTGCACTCTTACGAGCTCTGTATAAACAGTTTTCTCTGGAGCATGTGGATGATGGAGCTTTTGATGGGCCTCCGGGGAAAAATCAGGGTTGGACCCTGGGAAGACAAATTGCAGCCTGCAAGAATTACAGGTTTTTTCTAAATGTTGGAGACTGCAGTGATGCTTCCGCTGGTTGGACTTGCACAGTGTTTAGGTGATTCAGCCTGGGATACCTGACGCTTCTGTGATTTATCTGGATTTCTGAAAGCTCCTGGGAGGTTTCCTTCATGCAACACGTTCCTTATAGCACCGAGAATTATTTGACTGTAAAAGCAGCAGGGAGAAAGGAGCCAATCCTCCAGATACTTACAGTTATAGGGCTGTTGTCATAGCATAAGCTGTGCCAATTTAAATGGATATAACTTCTTAAAGTAGACTGGGGCTGAAAGTCGACAAAACGATGCTGTGCACAGAGAGGAAGATTCGTGTTGTCGTAACTCTTTGTATATTACTGAAGTGCCAAATGGATTAGGAGCTTTAAAAGCTTTAAATTTCTGTGCTTTTGGCATCGTCTCCTTGGAACGAGTGCATCTCCGTAGTGAAGCTTTGGAAAGGAAATGGTGCTTGAACGGGTAGTCCCAGACTAGTTTCTTCTAATTTCACTTGCAATCAAGTGATAGAGAGGGAGAGACAGATGCTGCAGCTGCGTGATTACAGAAAATGCAGCTGTTAACACACTTGCTTATTTTCCTACTAATGAGGCATCAACTCTCTTCTGATTTTGCTGTTTGGGTAGTGGTTTTATTCTAGCAGAAAATTGGACCAGTGTTGTTTTTTTAAAATTTTTCTTTATTCTGATCTGGTTTGGGTTCAACAGCTGTCGAGATGATTTTTCAGAACTAGTCCACTTTGAGGAAGGAGGCAGCAATTCCAGCTAGCTTTAAAATGCTCTGTGGGCTCTGGATGCAGCTGGTTAGACCAAGCCGCTTCATTGAGCTTGTTTCATTTCTGATAAGAGTTGTACCTAAATGTCTTCTCACTGTTAATCTGGTTCCTCAGCTGCAGGCAGTAAATAGGTGGTTCTGTCTTAAGTATCTTCGCTTTCAGTTCTTCGGATTATCTTGTGATTTCTTGGAGACTTCTGGGCACAGTTGGTTTTTCTTCTTTGCTTTGCGAAGCAATGTGAAGGTGGAAGGAGGATGAAGAGCTCTGACGCTCTCCCTTCTCAGCTGAAATGAGAACAATACTTGCTGTAAGTAAACGCGGTGTGATTCTGATTTTGAGGCATGATATACTTGACTGTTGGATGGTTTCATTTTGAGCAGTGTTCAAAAGTTCTGCTTCTGTGTTATGCTGGGGGAAGAAAAGGGATTGCTGGATCAGAGATAAGCCGGTAGACTGAGCTGCTCTGTGCTTTTTGCCGAGAAGGGAGTGAGCAGGAGCATCCTCCTAGCAAAGCAATCTGTACAATACAGTCAATTTTGTAGGCATGGAAAGGGCTCTTGGTAGTCCAGTGTGCTAAAGATGACTTTTGTTCAGCAGAGCAATCTAGTAAGACTATTTGCCTGTTGCTGGATGCATGCTTGCTGTGTGGGTGAATTGTTGGTTTTAGTAGGTTTTTTCTTCATGCTTGTCACAGTAGCTCTCCAAAACTGGCTGTGGAATCACTTTAGCAGCCTTGTAGCAAGGCTCAGGGTGACTCCTTCTGCACCGGTGTATGACACATCGTGGAGAACAGAAAAATACATGATTTTCTCCAGGCTGAGAGTGAGTTCTGCGGAGCGGGGAGAGAGTTTCTCCAAAAGAGTTGTAGAAGAACAGATTTAACACATTGCACTTGGCTTCTGTGGGATATGGAACCAACTGTTGGTATCTTATCCCCCTCCTCACCACTGGTCACGAATGTTTGTAATAAGTTCATGTTGTGTATAGCTCTGGAATAACAAGATTCGTTATGGGTGCTAAACCTGGTTGTTCCTGCCTCCATTAGAGTATCACATCAGAAAAAATACTTGGGAGAATAAGCGATGCTCCAGCTTCTTAAACCACTCTGCAGGTCATGGCTGTTGTTTCACTGTGGTGATATCGTGGGGAAGTTCCTGGGGTAGAAACTGAACCTTTTTAACCACGTTTTGTAACTGATCCACTCAAAATTGGTTTATTTCCACTGATAACATACTGATAATATTGAGCTAGTGCAGAGTAAATGGGCTTCAGTCGTGCATTTGATGACAAACAACTCACCTGACTTTGGACTTCAGTTTTGTAGCGGGGTGTTGTCTGAAAGAACAACCTTCTCTCAGTTGCCAAACTGAGTAGGTTGGTGAGAAACTGATCTGATTTTTTTTTTTCTTTTTTCTGTTTAACCAAGGAATCCATGGTGGAAACTAGTGAGAGTAATGTTGACTTTTCTGCATTTGCTTATGTTATTTTGATTGTATTTCTGCATGTTGTCCTATGTTTCTGCTGTAAAGCTGGATTTTGGGGGGGTTACAGTCATGTGGAAGTGTTGTTGGATGGTACTGGTGTTTTCCTTGCTGGCACTTAAAGGATTTGCTTGGCTGTAATTCCAAAATATGTGGAGTTAGCTTATTTTGTCCTTCCACAAATTTCCGGCTATGTAGTTCTTCATGTGTAGATAAGCACTTTGTAGTATTAGAGCAACTGACCCCTGAGTGTGGGGGAGAGAACTTAGAGACCAGATGCCACAAAGATCTATGCAGACATAACCTTCTTTTATTAAAAAAGAAGTAAAACCCACCAGCTGCCTGTGATTGCTTGATTACTATTGTGCCTAAGAACTTGTTGTTTCATAGGGCTTATGAGGCTGAGACTCTTAAAATGGATTGCATTGAATCTTGTGCTCTTCTTGCTTTAAAGTGTGGGGGGTTTTTTTCTTGTATCTCTGTTGTCATCTTCGCGTGTTCAACTTGAGTGTTTCTCTTGACGTTCCTGGTTGCAGCCTGTCAGTGATGAAAGCTGGGTTAGAGGATTAGCTGTAAATGTGTGACAACACGGCAAGACGGTGCTACCTGTTCCATGCTGGAAGATGGGTCTTGCATCTGGGCTTGGGAGAAAGGAGGTGGATTTCTTGCAGTTCTAGGAAATGTATGTAGGAGAAAAAAAAACGGGGGGGG
>NW_020799102.1:1117716-1150902 GCF_003259725.1 Athene cunicularia
GGGGGGGAAGAATCAGTTTTCATTTTGGGTATTGCTGCTTAAAGCATTCCTATGCTTAGGTTCCAGAAAAGATATTTTACTTAAGCTATTTTCTGTCTTGGTATTCCTTATGGGGTCGAACAGGAAGATGGTCACTGTGTTGTTAATGACTCCTTACTTCACTGGTGGAAAAATCCCACTCCCTTCAATCTCTGCTGGACCCATTCTAACTTTAGAGCAGATGTGATACAAAGTCATGTCTGTAGTACTTGTTTTTTGATAGATAATCTTAACTCCTTTGAATACTAAGGGGCTGTAAAGCCCCAGCAAGTGCAGAATATGTGGTGAGTGGCCAGAAGTGACTGCCACTTATGAAAGCGTGAGGAGAGAGGGAAAGGGGGCTGATCCTGTTTTTTAAGGCAAGCCATGGCTGTTTGTTTTAGGTTTTTCACCTCTCTGCTGAGCACCTCTGCCAGAGGCTCAGGCTCAGGCTCTCAATAGGGACAACAGAAAATAGGGTGAGAGTTGTGAGGAAAGCACTGGTCCATATGCCTGGGAAAGTTGCCCTCCCCAGGGTGTGGTTATATAGGATGCCTGGTCTACCACTGCCAAACCCCGCTCTGCTGGATTTATTTTTTAAATTACAGCTCTCTTGCAAACTCCAGAGTTTGCGTGTGGTCATTTTGGCCTCTTGTGCAAGAAGGATTCCAGTTTTAGAGGAAATTGTCTGACTTGATAAGCATCCTCCTAATTTCCAGAACCTGTTTTTCTTATCAGAAAAACATTGGATGCACATAAATGTTTGCTCCCCACAGAGCATGCCAGTTTGGGCACTAACTGAGGGAGGTATCCCATGTGTAATGGGGTGGAAGGGGTCAGGGACCCCAAAAGATATCAGGAAGAGCCTGACATCTAGAAAAGCAATGTGCAAGCCACAGTGGCTTTCAATTCCTAAGTTTCTTTTAGTTAATGCATATATAAGCAAGTCAATTAAAACACATTGGGCTTATTTCAAATAGATAATCTAATTATCAGCTTGATTAAACCATATCAAATGAACAGTTCTTCTAATTCGGTAGCTTTGTTCTAATCACTGCAAAAGCAGTACTAGCTTTAATTAAGAGCCTCAACAGTGGCAGACCGGTGTCGATTGTGTCAGTTGAGGGTGTTCCAGCAAATACCTGATTTCAGGGAGGATCGAACCGCATCTAGGTTGATGCTGATACGAAGACTGACTCTTTGGTGCCAATAAAGGGAATCTGACTATTTAATGAATACCATTAAATGTGAGCAATTGCCCTTCTCTGCTGTTTCTAATGCTCAGATACAGGCTTAATTAAATCTACTCCAATATCACTCAATTAGGCTGACTTTTTTTTTATGTTTATAGGTTAGTGTCACCTCCCTGTATCCTCTTTTAGGTTTAGACCTGCAGCTTCTTATGTGAACATGTGTTCCTTCAGACTGCAGAATTGCTTAATTCCTCAAAAACCTGACGCAAACCTGCTGCGGGTTGCTTGAAGCTGAAATGCGAGAGTACAAAGACATGGTAACCCTTCTGCTAAAAATGGAATGGGAAAACTAAAAATCAGGTTTAGTTTGCGGGACAACTTGGGAAGCCAGCACATGGCTGAAGGGGCTCTCCAGATGGTGCTGCTCCTCTCGTATCGGTTCCTGACTAAATACTTAAAGGCCGTGTAGCAGCACGCTCCCGCTTGTGGTGCGGTCGGGAAGCCTGGGATGTCCTTGATGGGTGCCTGGGTGAGTGCACAGCCCCTGCAGCGGCTGCTCTGGGTGAAGGCAGTCAGCTGTTGTCTCCGTTTCGTCTGGCTTTGATGCTTCCTCCCTGCCTTCCCACGGAGAGTTTTTGCGATGTATTGCTTGGAGGATCCATCCTCCTCCCGAGGCTGAGATGCCTTGGGCATTCACAGGAAAAATTCCCTCTTATGCTAAATCGGGGCAGGACTATTTCTGGCATGTTCTACCTGGCGGGGAAAGTCCAGATGTGCTGAAGGTGTCCGGTCTGCCAGCAGCTTCATTAGGGTGCTGGTTTGCTCAGCCATGCCTTCAGCGAGGCGGTTCCTGTTGGGGTGCAGATTCTTATCTCTATTTTAGTAATTTGTGTTGGTTTTGAACATTGACTTGACATAGCATCTAGATGAAAAGTCAGGAATGACATACAGATGAGTAATTCTCTTTCCTCCCATAAACATATTTTTAGGGCCCCTCTGCCAAACGGGATGGTTTGGTTGTTTAATGTCCACAACGTAAAATGCAACTGTAGGGAATGACAACAGCAGTGAGTAGCCAGGTTCTAACCTGCATAGGGATTTGCATGTATTTAATTTATTAATGTTGGCAGATCTCAGTTTAATAGACCAAGTTTACTTTTCACATGAGTAGGTGGACTTTTTGTTTTTCTTTTGTCTAATTGTTTCAGAAAACAACAATGAAACAGCCTACCTGTATCAACATGCAAGCAGTCAAATACCTGGGATTTATTTCTGCTGTATGCTCCAGACCAGCATTCAGATCAGCTTTAGTAGATTTGATGAGAATTTGTAACGTGTTAGAAACAGCATCGGTGTAACAGGGCACGTACTTGGGCTGGGAGCTGGGCGAAACAGCTTTCTGTCCATATCCTGGTTTTCCCAGCTGCTGTGGCATTTGCCGTCACCGCCTTGCTTTTAATTACTATCGTGTTGTATGGCTTAATATTAAACCACATCTCATTGCATCCTGTCTCTTAATTGGCTTAACTGGCCATCACCCAAAAAGACTCTACTGTGTATAGAAACAAGCTTCCCCAAATATTTCCTAATTGGCAGTTGGTGCTTTGTGAGGAGACGGGTCCCTCTCGGCGATATTAATAGATGTTTTCTTCTGTTCATTCCCAGGATTGGACATTGATCCTATGACGCATGCCCGGAAGAAACAACTTTTTCTTCTGAAACATCCAGCTGGTTTTGCTGGCCAAGCTTCGTCACCAACTGGCAGCAGGAGGATGGACAAGACCGACGCAGAGTGTGGCGAGCAAAGAGATGGGGATGCCCCCGAGGCTCCGAACTGTCCGAGTGGGTTTGTGGGGACGAACAAAAGCAAGAATTTGCACGAAGTGCGAAAGACGTACCCACTGCGGAGACGGTTGCTCCCCTCAGTGAACAAAAAGACCTGCAAAGTGCTCCTCACCAGGCTGGAGGATGTGGCTGGATCTCTGTCGAAACAGACCCAGAGCTGTAAAAAAAAGGACCTTCCCAGCTGGATGGAGGGTTTGGGACCTGCTTTGTTCTCCGAACAAGTTCAGCCTGTGGGAGCAGGGAAGAGTGATTCATCTGGGGAAAAGTGCACAATAACTTATCCAGGGACAGAGCAAGACCTTGATACTGCTCCTTCAGAGCCCAGAAAACGCAGGCTGGCCTCGTTGAACGCGGAGGCAGTGAACAACCTGCTTTTTGAACGGGACGATGGCTTATTATCCAGCAGGCGTTTTCGGAGGGACTCCGTTAAAGCTGGTGGAGACTGTACTGTTAAGAGCTTGCATTGCAAAGCTGGTGACAACTGGACTGCGCTGGAAAAAACAGCTGTGAAAACAGGTAAAGGAAAAAACCGGAACGAGCCCAGTCAGAAATACAATAGCTGTGACCATTCACTGGATGAGGTCTTTGATGATGGGACAAAGAGGGAGGATGGTGCCATCTCCTATCATCCCACCCCAAAGAGACTGGCCAGCCTGAACGCCGTGGCCTTCCTGAAGCTGACCCATGAGAAAGACCAACCCCTGAAGCAGAGGAGTAAATCAGACGGAGAGGGCAAGCCTGAGAACCACTGTTCGAAATCTACACTCAAATGGGCCAAGGCTGGCAGGAAGAATTGCGTCAAATCCAAGAAGGAGATGGCTAGCTTAAAAATGGAAGGTCAGCACGGCTGGCGAGGACTTACTCTAGGAACTTTTGGGAAAGGAGAGCAGCAGGACTCATCTAGGCTCTACGGAACGGCAGAACCCGTCCCTTACGAGTCGCTGTCTAGCTCCTATGCTAGCACAGAGGGTTTCTACCACAGACTGCCTTTGCTTATGGGTGGACAAGCTTCCATGAAGCCAGAGTATGGAAGACCTGGAGAGAAATCCCCGACCCCCAAACAGGAATTTCATCAGCCTTCCTTTCCCGTGCAGCAGTTCCCTCCCTTGCCTGTGCCCGGAAATCACACGGATTGTGGATGTCTCTATGAATCCTCGGATCTGACTCCGCTGAATGGGTTTTATGTTTATTATGGCCAAAGTGGATACAGTGGCTACTCTCACTGCTCTGTTTACCCCAAGGATGAGCTTTCACAATCTGCTACCTGCGAGGGACTCTTGGTATCACCCGGTTCCTTGCCATCAGGTGCTCACTTCCAGCCACTCCACTGGTGTAACTCTCCATACTGTTGCGGAGAAGGAACAGCGATTAACAGTTACAGCGTCTGTGGAGTCGTGCACGTGCCAGAGGGCAGGATTAGCAGCGTGCATGCAGGACGGAACAGCTACCCCTACAAAATGCCTTTTGCAGCAGGTAAGGTGCAAAGTGCGAGCAAATCTCATTCAGCGTTCCTAGGAGCAGAGGGCTGGTTCGGCACGGTGGCTAACGAAGGTATCTCGTTGCCAGGAGGCAAGCTCCCTCTGCGTGTGGTGCCTCTCGGCTTGGCAGCCAGTCTGTGGCTCGGGAAGGATCTGTGTTTCACCTCCCCTTCCCCCCATTTCTAGCCCTGAGGGTTTTTTCCCACTGAAAGGTCTTATTGCTGTGGAAAGCATAGAATCGGTGAAAGGATTTGGGCAGTGAGAAGGTGACTCATGACTTGTCATGCTGGAGCTAAGCGCTTAGCTTTGGTCTGTGTAAAACTAGTGGGTTTTAGTTCCTACATGTTCTGCGAGGCTTCTCGCCGTCCTGCTGTGCCGCTCTGAGCAGAGGGTCAGAAGCACATCGGGCTGAGTTACTCCGTTCCCAAAAGCTCGCTCTGGGGACTGAGGCATCCTTGCAGAGCGGAGCGGCGTGAAGAAGCAGGCATCACCTCGGCCGTTAGACTCTCACTGACGCAGGCGGTATGGGGAATGCAGTCTTCTAAGATTTTATAGATCAGATCTGGCTGTGTAACGATTCAGTTCAAGTCTGCTGTTAGGACAGATGCTTGAATTTCACTATTTCACTGCTATAAGTGCTGGGGACAGTGTTAGTTTGAGCAGCGTTCCCACCTTTGCCCTTAAATCACGTCTGAAAATGAGAGCGGGTGACTGTGCAAGAGGTAATGCAGTTATTTGCTTGGTTATCTTCTGTCCTCTGCCTGTTTTTCAGGCTTTGTCCTCCAGTGTGCTTTATCTTGGAGCTTTGCCTTTGCTATTGAAAAATATCTTTTGAAATATTTAAAACTGGCTTGTGTGGGGGTTATCAGACACCAGTACTTTGTGTAAAAAACATCCAGCTAGACAGTGCTGCCGTCTGCAAACGGCTCACTCTATAGACGAGGCTGCTTCTTCAGCTGTTGGGAGTGTAAACATCACTCTTTCAGTTAGCCACGTGTTCGAGTCAAAAGGAGGCACGACTTGCCCACTTAAACCAGATTTTCAGGTAGGTGGATGAAGTTTTGGTTCAGAGGCTTTGTCATCTTCTGTTGTAAGAAGCTGCTGAAACTCGGGAGCATTTGGTTGAAGTATAATTTCCGTTTTCCCTAAATATCCCTGCTGTCATGGTGCCGCTTCCTACAGCAGCAGCTAGACAGCGTTCGCTAGTGGCTTCGTGCTCTTTAAAGTCGAACGCTTGCAAGACAACTAGCTCAGCAGTGTGTTCTTGTCTGACAGATTTCTGTGTAGTGCCCTGAGGTCATGTCAGTCTACTTTGTTCCTGACATTTTGCATGCTGGTGCCTCTGACTTTGTGCAACCAGAAGGATGCAGGGCGGTGCAAACAGAGGGACTTTCGGAGTTCAGCCCTCCCTGCAAACTCGGTAATTTCTCTTGGTGCTGGCCAGGGCCGTAGTGGTTCCAGGGGCACGTATTTACTAGTGGTGTGTCACCCCACTGCTAAGGTCTTCCTTCGTGTGGTTTCCTTCCTGTGAGCAGCTTTGATTTAAAAGCCTTCAACACTGGAATAATTTAGACTCTTTGTGGATTGAAGCATATAAGGAGGTCTCCTAGAATATGAACATGGATTTATGCTTAGGTGTGGCTATGTGTGTGCGCCTCTGAAATCTCATCCTGAAGTGGGTTATTTTAGTGAATTGAGATGTTCGTCTGGAAATACCTGTGTGTGGGTGCAAATGGGAGGATTGGTTCGCAGTCTCGGGTGGTCGTGGGCTGCTGTAGGCAGGAGGGAGGCACTGCTTTCCCTGTCCTACGGGTGGTCTGCTGCCCACCCTTTGGAAGCGGGGCCGTGGGGGCGAGGCGGGACAGGCTGCGAGAGATGCTGTAGCACCGGTGGAGGGGCTGGAAGGGGGCTACAACCAAGGAAGGAGTTGCAGGGCCACCAGCAAGACCAGCTCTGCACTGCTTCCCTGAACTTCAGTGGATACTTCTGTGAAGCTTCATCCTGCTTTAGTTCAAGCTTGAAAACTGCTTTTGTAAGCAAAATACTCAAGGGGTGATTCACTGCTGTGTGGTCCCGGGCCTGCCAAGGCCAGGCATGATACCTGAACTCGCATCCTGATGGCGTGGCTCGCTGCGGCGCTTGCTGCTTGGGGTCGGTAGTGACGGCCCGTAGCAGCCCTCACGCTTGCGGTTCAGCGACGGCTTTATTGCAGCCCTCTTAGGGAGGGTCAAGTGGGAGACAGGAGGCAATAATTTCCTGTTATTGCAAGGGGATCTCAGCAGTTATTCGGCTGGAGCTTGATGATTTCAGATGTTTTTTGACTTTTAGATCTTTTTTTTTCTTTGCAGCTCTGCAAATCCCACAGGCCTGCTAGAACATGCTGCAGTCTGGAGGCATCTCCTACAGGTTGCCTGAAGTTGCCCTTTTTGTTGCCCCAAAAAAGGACACTTTCTGATATAGGGACTAGGGGTGTGTTGTATTTTGGTCTGGAATCTTTCTTCCTGCTGACAGGAGGTAATTGAAACGCGACGAGCTCTTCTGCCAGACACGCTGGCCTGGGTTGAGGGCTTGTTTTGTGCTGGGATGCTTTGGAGAGGCAGCCTCAGCCGACTCCTAACCCGTCGTGGTTAACGCGTCTGCTTCAGGGACACGGTTTTGCTGAAGGCAGCAGTGTATATCATCTTAACATAGTTTTGTTCCATGTTGTTTCATATTTCTGGAGTTAATTTGGAGAATCTTCTCAATTTTCCCTGATTAGTAGAATTTGGCTTTTTGAAAGAAGCTGGCTGCTTCTGCTAGTGTGGCTTAATCCTTCCCATCGTTTTGATAAGCCTTTTATTTCTTTTATACATATTGACAGGCTGGAACTGCTTTGGACACTGGCCAACCTTATGTGTATTATTGGCTGGCATTACTTTGGGGGATTTCAGATGGGTTTGTTGTAGTGCAGTGTCATCGGCAGCAACATATTGGAGCATCTCAGGCTTAGAAATATCTTTGCTTTTAGAATCCAGCGACAGTGCAGAATGAAATTACAACGTGAAGTGTCTTTACTGCTGTAATGCAATAAAGGGAATTTCAAGGGAAGGTGGTGGTAGTTTGGGACACTCTTGATTGTGTAGCCGTCTTCTATTTCAAATGAGATACATGTCTCATCTCTTCCTTTCTGCTAGAAGGCTGCAAGTCTCTGGACCAGCTGAACCTCACAATCCCCGTGGCAGGGCACCCCGCCTCACCTGCCCACCCGCTCTCAGGATGTCCTGTACCCAGCGTGCCGCCGGCTGCAGAGCCCGTTCCTCATCTGCAGACCCCCAACTCTGATCCTCAGACCATGGCCCGAGAATGTCCACAGAGCTCCAAGCCTCCCAGCGGCTCCAAATCTGGCCTCCGAAACACAACGGGCTGTCTCCACGCCTCTGACAGCAAGGCAGCGGGAGGCCATTCCCACCCAAAGCAGCAGCGCATCAGCAGGCGGAGAGCTACCAATGGCTGGATACCCGTCGGCACAGCCTGTGAGAAGGCCGTCTACGTTGTGGTAGGTGTCTGGAGAGGGCTGTTTTTGTGTGCATACAGCTGTACCCGTTTGTGCATCTTCAGGGTTCTCAGCTCATGAAGACTTGAGAGTGTTTTGGGTCTCTTTTCAAAGTGGGATGGTCATTAGATGCCATCTAGAACCTCTTGGACAAGCAAGTGGTGCCTTTGGGCTGGGATTTGAGGCTGAGCTGCTGTTGGCTTTGTTTTTCTCATGCACCCTGGTACTACTTTGCGCAGCATGACAGGTAGCTTGGAAAGGAAGGAAAACCTGCTACTCCTGTGCTAGCATCAGCTGAAATGCCATGATGATGAACATGTCTGGCTTTGGCATTTGCAAGGGTGGCACCTGCGAGTCCACCCTACGGAGAGGTCGTCCTCTGGCCTCTTCCTCCTGGGTCAGGGCAAACCTGTTTGAGGAAGGTTTTAGCCTTGTTAGAAGGAGCAGTTCTCTAAAGGTGGCTCTTGTAAGGTGGTGGCTCTTGCTGATGGTGCCTGTAGCCCAGCAGGGATCTCCCAGACAACAAGAAGGACTGAGACAGTATCCTGGCTCCCAGATGGAATTTTTCTAGCACCTCATATTCCCTCTTGTAACTTATCTGCTGGCCAGTCACTCCTTCAAGGATTTCTTGTTTGTACTTTCTCATTTGTTGTGTTCAGGGGCAGAGACTGGCTCCTGCAAGATAGATTTCCTGCCAGAAAATTTAATTAACTACAGTAAAGTCCACTTCAGATGAGAGAGAAGGCAATATCCTTCATGTTATTAAAACATAAGAGCTGTGGGCTTGAAAGGTGGGCCCACGTGCTGCCTGAGAAGGTGGGATGAGGCATTGGACTGCCTGTAGGAAATGTGAGCGGTGAGGAGAGCAGTGGTGCGAGCAGACTTGTCGTCTGTGCTGCAGCTTGGGGTGACCTCAAGCTGCTGAGAGCATCGTCCAGGACAGGTTTCAGAGCTTTGGCTCTCAGTGCTGCAGGCTCTGCAAGGATGAAGCCTGTGAAAGCCAGGGACAGGCCCCTTGCAGCCGTTGCTCAGACTTTGACACTTGGAAAGGAGCAGCACACCCTTAATCTCCTTAAGTCCTGGCGAGTAATGCTTCCGACTTCGCCTGGGCAGTCTGGCAGGAGGTTAAACCCATCCTGCTCAGGCACTCTGAAATGAATTTTTAGAGCAAAAATTATAAAATAAACCCACAAATTCATAGTCCAAAAAGGGATCATGTTGTAATGTTAGAGGGCACGAAGGAAATGTTAGCAATCTTGGTAAGGAATGCTTTATGCTTGCCTGCTTTTCCCTGCCCTGTTCATGTGAAATGTTTCATGTTTTATGTGTTTTCTTAATGATGTTTATGTCACATAGCATTCAAAATATGCCTAGTTTTCTATGCCTTTGAATATGAAGGAAATGCACACCTACAGGTAGGCAAATAAAATGGTGATTTTTCTAAAGGTTGTTTTTTTGCATGCAGAATTGGAGGAGTAATTGGTTTTTTTTAATTTGAAATAAGGGTATTAATTGCAGAAATACCTGCTTTTGGGAGACACTGCTGTCCCACCAGTGAGCTGCTCCTTACTGCCAGCACTACGTAGGATAAATAGTTGTGTTTTACCTCTTGCTTTATTTGAAAATGATGGCCACGTGTAACCTGTGAGCTCTTGGATAATATTCCTCAGTGAACCTTCTTTACCTATGAATGCCCTACTCACAGAAAAAGTAATTTGTTGGACCTGATCTTTGTTGTTATAAACCGACCTGGTGGAAATAGAGACGCCATGAGTGGTCTTATGCTGTATGAATTCCCTCGGAGATCTCTTGGAGTGGAAGCACTTAAGCTCTGAGTAGGCTTAGGCAAGCTTTTAGTTCACAGCAGGACCAAAGGAGTCTTGGATTGGGGTAGCAAACAATAAACTAACTCTGCCCATACTCAGGCTGCTTTATTTTTTGTGTGTGTTGTAATGGTACAGAATGAACCAGAGCCGGCCGTTCGCAAGAGCTATCAGGCTGTGGAGAGAGACGGGGAGATCATCCGGGTACGAGATACTGTCCTCTTGAAATCGGGACCCCGGAAGAAATCTATGCCATATGTTGCGAAGATATCAGCACTGTGGGAAGACCCCAAAACAGGTACTGTGCCAAAAGAGTGTGTATTGCCACTGTGCTTGACAGATGAGGGTGAGCTGGAACCAGGGGAACAATGGATCTTGGGAGAGTGACGAGCTTGTTAGGGTACTCCACTGCTGCCAGCCTGGGTGATGAAGAGGGAGAGATTAGCTCCATGGCTTTTGTTCGGATTGTTCCAGGAACTGAAATGCTCTTTAATCACTAGCCTGGGACTGATAATCAAAATCTTCCTAGTTGTGAAAGCACATAATATCTGCCAAGTGCCTGTCTTAGCAACGATCTCCCTTATTATTTCATTGCGGCAGACATCTCGGGAGCTGCTGTTTACTCAGATGCTCCATCCAACATCTGGGCTGGGAGCTGGTGTGCAGCAGAAGCTCTTGATGGGACCCCTGTAGAGGTGGTGATTGGAGTAGTGAGGCTTTGAGGTTTTGATGTTAAAGTCCCGCGTCTCACTAGCAATACCTGAGCCAGGGAAGCCGTGCCAAATGTTGTAAAGTACAGATCTTGCTTAAAAGTTTTTAAAAAAATAAGTTACGTGTAATAGAAGTGATCAGTGTGTGGTGAGGCCCGTCTGGGTGGTGTCATCCTGCGACAGCAATGCTGGCATTAACCCAGGAGTTAATGCTGCAAGTACTGAGCTTTGGATGAGCATCTTTCCCAGCTTGCACTCTGAACGGATACTTTTTTTTTCAGCTGGAAACATTTGATTTCTGTAGCTTTTTTTTTTTTTTGTGCCTGGCCTCTTCGTGATAATGTAACACAAGTAGAAGGGAGTGAAGGTGTAATGGAATAGCGACGTGACTGACTTCATACAGCTTCTCGTGTACAAAAGGACACCTAGTTCGGCATGAAATATTTATCACAGCACAGCTGTCTCTACGTGAGCGCTATGGGAATGAAAGGGATGAAGCAGGAGGATGCTGGATGTTAGTGGAGAAACCCTATGAGAAAACGGAGTTCTGACATATTTTAATAAATGTTGTTGCAGGGGAGCTGATGATGAGCCTCCTGTGGTATTACAGACCGGAGCACACTCAGGGAGGCCGCAATCCCAGTATGCACCAGGTGAGCCCATCCCACTGCGAAACCCAGGGCGAGGGTCTCCTGCTGCCTCTTCTGCAGGAATTGGGGGAATTAGCCTGAGTATTTCCCAGCGTTTCTCGGTAGCCTCAAACTCTGGGGGCTGAGCTTCTGTTCTGAGCTAAATGGAGCTGTCTCTTGACTGTGGTGCAGCTGTTGCCAGATGTGTTGAGTGGTGGTGTCCTATGGATGGGCTTTTCCCCAGTTTATTGTCATGTGTAGAACCTCTGGGTTTTAGAAGCTGCTGTGTTTTTTATGTAGCTGCCTCTAAGTTTTAATGTTCCTCCCTTTAATCTGAGAAAATCCTGTGCATTAAGTAAAAAGCTGTTTTTTCTGTTGCCTTAGGATTAAAAAGAAGAGTGAGTTTATACTGAATCAAGATCAGACACCTTTCCAAAAAGGGCATTCTAGTTCACCCAGAAATGCAGAGCTCAGTGCAAAAGCTCCTTCTGCAATTCCACAGGACACTGGAATCCCAATATCATAGGCTGCCTTTTTATCATAAATCCCTTAATCTGCTTCTTAAACTCCAGAAACTTGTTTGTTTTTGTGCAGAAGTGTGGATGCATCATCCTTCCCCTGTATAGATTTATGATGAGAATTAAAGACTGACTCAAGGATGTTGTGCCAGTATAATAGAGTTTGCTTTTTAAAAGGAAGAACGTGTGAATCATGTCTTCACGCCTTGCTCTGCTTTGCATGGGCTTGTGTTGGGTGACAGAACAAGCTGGCTTTAAATTGGGAATGGAGGATTTACTGCTGTTTTCAACCCACCAAAATACTTGGTGTCTCTTCCCTTTTTTCCCACATTTTTTTTAAAATGGAAGGGAGGGGGTGAAAGCAGGACTGGGGAACAGCCAAAGAATTGTACCTGTCTGACTTGCGGGGCACAGATGAGTTTCTAAACCAAAATGTGGTTCCTTATGGTTTTCTGGTCCATAGACAAAGCATGACTCTATCCAGTTGTATTGTAGTGTAGTGAGAGTGCCCGTAGTCTGGCCAGGAGGAATTAAGCCAATTTTTTGCACACCTGCTTAATTACACAAGACTTCAAATGAGAGAGTGCCGTTTGGGCTGAGTAGCTGGGACGAGCTTGCCAAAGATGACTCAGTTTTGATTTAAGGAGCAGACTAAAACCCCAACGTGCAGAAGCGAGGTGTGGCATTTTCAGTTTCTCTTATTAAGCCTGTCCCTGAACGGTGACCCTTTCCTGAGTCTTCACTTCCAGCCTGCCTCCTCAGGGCTGTGAGCAGAAACAAAGCCTGCAGGTAATTGCTTCCAGACTTGCGCAGAGCATCCTATTCCCAGACATCTTTGCTGATCTAACCACACCTGAAATTCTTTCAAATGGCTTCATCTGGGTTGCCCCATATCTAACCAACCTTGCCTGCTGCAGAGACAGGTTTCCTAAGTTACTCCAGGAAAAAAGGCTATTGCTGCTTCCCTCACAAAACCAGCCTTTTGAATGGAATTGGGATGAAGGAGGATTGGAAGAAATTCCTTTAACTTTGATACAGAGGTGGATTAGAAAGACTGGTTGTAGGGTTGTAGTAAAGACAGCAAAGTGCTATTTAAGCTCTGTTTCAGTCCTTAGCGGTACAAATGAATTGGAAGTGTTTCCAGCACAGGAAAGGGAAAATGAGTGAAGCCCATCCCTGGGAGCTTGGAGGATTGTGTGGACCTGCCTGCAGCAGCATTGCTCACTGGGTTTGCTGGGTGCGCTCTGGAGGCTCCTTCCATGTGGAGTCTGTGCACAGTGTCAGGCTTTGGGGAAGCTGGAGCAAAGGCACCTCTTGCAGGGGCTTCTCTGAGCCTCTGCAGCACCTCCCCTGAGGGACTTAGCCTTCCTTCCTCTTACCTGTCTTGTTGTTGTTCCCAGGCCTTGCAATAGCGCTTTCAAAGGTTGCTTTTGTTTTTTTTCCAGCACAGCATTGCAAAATCTCATCTCCTGAGACACATTTCAGCAGGGGCCACAAGCCCCGGGAGGAAAGAGGAGGCTGAGTTGGGGTAGCTGGAAGCAGCCTGGCTGCTCGAGTGTTTTTGTAACACTGGCAGTGTGTGTGGGACTCAGAGCGTTGGCCTGACAAAGTGTGCTGGGCTGTGTGAAATGATGGGAGAACTCTTAGTGCTTTGCTCACATCTTGCTGAATAAGATTCTGGTGCACATTATACATGGGTCCTGAAACACTAGGAAGGAGGGGAGACCTCATGGCCCTTTACAACTCCCTGACAGGAGGGTGCAGAGAGGGGGGATGAGTCTCTTGAACAAGGAACAAGCAATAGGACAAGAGGGAATGGCCTCAAGCTGCCCAGGGCAGGGTCAGGCTGGCTCTGAGGAAGGATTTCTTTGCAGAAGGGGCTGTTGGGCATTGGAATGGGCTGCCCAGGGCAGGGGGGGAGTCCCCATCCCTGGAGGGGTTGAAGAGTCGGGCTGACCCAGCGCTGAGGGATCTGGTGGAGTTGGGAACAGTCAGAGTGAGGGTCATGGTTGGACTGGAGGAGCTTCAAGGGCTTTTCCAACCCAGATGATTCTGGGATTCTTGTGTCTGGATTACATGAAGTCTTGGCTCTGAAGAGTATCTGCTATGAGCATGCTTTGATAGACTTCCCTTTAAGGTGGTGGGTGAAGGTGTGGAGCTGGCCCTACCTCCCTGGGGCTCCTGGCCAGCTGGGTGACTGTGTCCGTCCTTCCTTTCACAGAATGAGATCTTTGCATCCCGGCATCAGGACGAGAACAGTGTTGCCTGCATAGAGGAGAAGTGCTATGTGCTGACCTTCGCAGAGTACTGCAGGTAGGTGGTGCTCTGAACTCGCTGCTGTGCCCCAGACCTTCAGCTCGCTCCAGCTTTTGCCTCTCTTCCCGCTCCCAGCCATCCCACAGTGGAACTGTCCCAGCCCTACAGACACTGGCCTAGCTGGAGCTGGATGGATTACACTCACTGTACCTCCGAGTTTGGTCTGAGAGTGCTGCTTCTGCTCCACATTCCTTACTAGTCCGTTTTTTGTCATATATATGTGTTAGGGGACTCACAAATGTTTGTGCGTGGACCTGGGTACTACAGCACATGAAGAACAGCGCAGGAAAACCTGTAATTGAGCTAAAACCTAAGCAGAGCACTGTCTGCCTTGTGGCCCAGAGGCCATAGCTAGCCAGGAAGCCTACTGATCCACTTGTGTCAGTGCTGCTGCCAGACCTCTGAGCGTGGCTCTGTGTTCAGGCAGCAGCTGCTCTCGAAGTAGTGACTGAGGCTTTTTGTGTCAGGCTCCTACTGGTGGAACTGAAACTTTGTCAGCAAGAACTTGCAGGCATCCGTCTTTGAGACTGTCATCCCTTGGTGGGCGGGTGTGCAGGGCAGTGTGGAAGCAGGGGTTGAACAGACACACAAATTCAAAATGCAGAACAGGGCTTTAAGTCTCTTCAGTTCTGCTGGGGGCATCTTACTAGTCAGACCACTGAGCATGTGTTTAAGCCCTAACATACTCTTTAGTCCTCCTGCTCCTGGCCTAGGGTTCTGCTGTTTGAATTCCTAAAAACAAACTGTTTTACCAACTTTATAAGCTGACTTTTGCTCTTTCTTTCGAAAACTTGAGGAAAAAAAAAACCAAACCACAAACCAAACAAGCGAAAACCCAAGCAAACCAAAAACCAAACAAACAAAACCCCATAAAGCCAATCAACCAAAACACCCCTCAGCTTTGGATCCAGACGGCTCATTTACTTTCTAACAGCCCAGTCCTCTGGAATAGCTGTTGGCAGGAATGTTTTTATGCTGTTGCGGGTAAGGTTGCCTCAGAGATGCTCCCTGAAGGCATCCTGATTTCTTCCTTTGCCTAAATAGCCTGATGCATAAGCCTTTTCTGGGGCTAATTAAGAAAGAATGAGGCCAAAGTTGTAAAAGCAAGGTGGATTAATTGCAATTATCTTTAGTACTGCATGGCATCTGCCAGTATAGAAATATAACCTGTTGTGCTGCTTCCTTCAGTTCGGGTGAGATCAGGAGCAATAGCTGCTTCACGTACTCCTCTTGAGCAAAGTTTCGTTCTCCTCCGTGCTCCTCCCCTTCCCCCCGGGCAGCCACGGTTGTGGCTTCAGCCGAGACAGGCTGACACAAACTGTGGAAGATGCAGTGAGTCTGTGCCAACTCTTCTCATGTAATTGCGTTGCAGATTTTGTGCCTTGGCAAAGCGTCGAGTTGAAGGGATCCCAGGCAGGAAAACCATTATGGTTCCTCCCTCGGAAGAGTACTCCACACCCTTGCACCGCAAGGTGCCCGAGGACACTGACCCCGAGCTGGTTTTCCTCTGTCGTCACGTCTACGACTTTCGACATGGGCGCATCCTGAAGAACCCGCAGTAGCCCTGTTCCTCGGTGCGCGGCGAGGCTGAGCGGCGCTGAGAGCCAGCACGGGCCGAGGCTCTGGGACGTCTGGGCGCTCTCGACGACTTGCATCATGCTGCTGGTGGACGAGAGCGCCCAGCGCTTGTTCCTCAGACTGAAAAGCGTGTGCAGGAGCGGATCCCTGTGGGGGAAGGCAGCAGTTGAAAGCACAGCACTTCGTTAAAAGCATAAATGAAAATATATACTTATAAAATAAATGTATGTATATAGATATAGGTATTTGCATAGGTAAATCTATATCTATATATGTATCTAGAGATGCATATATTGGGAGGGGTTTGCAGGGGATAAAAGCCAGTAAACTGAATGCAGAGCCATCACCAGTGGGAGTGGTGGGCAGGAGCGGGAGGGATGCTGTGGCGTGTTGCGTGAGTCAAGCTGTGACAGTGCTGTGGTTTCGTGCCCTGATGGGAAGGGCGAGGACTGAGCCCGGTCCTGTGGCGCAGAGCATGGGAGGCTCCTGTGTCCCGCAGGGCAGTATCTGAGCATTCCCGGTGGGTGAGAGTAGCTTCAAAGTGCAGCCGTTGCTTCGGAAGCTGCCTGGACATAGAGTAGCCTCATGTCATGCCTGAACCGGTTTTGCTCCACCCGGGGAAGAAGTGTGACCCCTGTTTTCCCTCATCTCTTTCTTCCTCTCATCTCACTGTTCTGCGATTCACTGCCTGGGCTGGGGCTTGGCAGCCAGGCTCAGGAGCCTGCTCCGTCGCAGGGCAGAGAGGGGGCTGGCAGGATCGTAGGCTTTCCGTCCCAGCATGGTGTCAGGGAGAGCTGTGCCTCTTGCTGACGCCCCAACCATGTCCCAGAGGGGCTCATGGCCCATAAAGCCCAGTGCCAGCAGCTGCAGAACCTGGGAGCATACACTGGGCTCCACTGGCAAGAACTGTCTTTTCTTTTCCTCTTGGGGCTTTGGCGCCATAGCGATAGAAGTGGGTTTACTCTTTCTTTCTGGTTCATTTTCCTGTAACGCTGTTTACAGTCCCCATTTCATCCCATACATCTTCAGTAGGAAGGAGGTAGAGGCTGGAGAGTGGAATGGCAAACCCTTTTCTTGAGTGTTTTTGGCTTTTTTTCAATTGTACCCCCATCCCATTCTGTGACTACTCTGACCTTGGGTGGACCGTTGCGGCCCTTGGCAGTGCTGCCTGGCAGCCTCCCCCACCTCCAGACTCATCCAGGCATCCGAGCAAGCTCACCAAAGTGGCTTTGTGGCTCCTGAAAGGAACTGAGCATTGGTAAAGGTTTGCGCTGACAAATGTGACCCGAGCCCCACAGATACTGCCTCTTGCCTTACATGTACAGATCCTAGATAGACGTTAGTTTATCTTCATGCAAACTGTTGGAGTTAATTCTAAAGCAAACCAAAGGACAGCGTAACAGTCCCTTGAGTCGCTTGTGCCAGGCTGGGAGTCCCTTTCTAGATTGCACTAACATAAAGAAGGAGAATTAACACCGTCTCGTCCCGGGTTCCTGCTGGCTGGAGTCACTCACTGAAACTAGGGATCTGCATTTTTCCAGTCTTTTGGGGCTTCTGAACTTGTGTGAAATGGTGGAAGCGTTCATACTGCTTTGCTGTTGTTCTGTCAGTGGAAGTAGCACTACCTGTGCTCCCCGCGGCTGCCGGTGTGGTGGGAATGGGGCGGGGGGGGCTCCCTGGTGAGCTCCGATGGCTGCACCTCTGCCTGGCCTGGAGAGATAAAACCCCACGGCATTGAACCCCTTATGTGGAAATAGTTTAACGCAGGAGTTCTCCAGAGATTTTTTTTTTCTCTACATACCAAAGAGGGGAACGTGTTCAGAAGATGATGACTCGGGAGGAGATGACAAGGTCTGGCCCTGCTGTGGTGGGTGAGCAGGGCACGCGTCTCCCTGCTGTTGGTGGACTATTCCTGCTCAGTGTTGCAGAGGATGCTGGAAAAGCCCTCTTTGTTCTTGCCCGCCTAGCCCAGGGGAAAACCTCCACCTCCGGGAGGTTTGATCCTCGGTGTGCGAGCAGGAATTTGCGGGTGAAGCATCTTATTTCATTTATACCTCAAGATACTGTTAGTGTCAAAGTAATTGCTCAGATTTCTCCCTAACAATTAACTTGGGCACTGGTGGTCTCTTGGAACGATGTGGTCAGGCGGCTGACACTGGGGGCTGGGAGCGCTTCTGGGGCGCTGGGAGGGAAGTGCTGCGGGGGTGCGAGGGGGTGTCAGAGAGTGGGGCCTCCCATGCTATGGGGAGAGGCTGTTCAGTGGCTCTTCCCCTCTGGGGAGGGCGGGAGAAGCAGAGCTGCTCCTGCCCATCTCAGAAGGGGATGGTGGCTGCGTGGCGTGGGGGGAATGGAGCAGAGGCGTGGGAGTTGTGGGGAAGCCCCATGGGCCCACCCGTGACCCCCCAGCACCCAGCCTGCACCCTCTTTCCTCAAGCAGAAGTGCCCTCACCTGTGGGATGCTCCGAGAGCCTCCCGGGTGGGTGACCCCCAGCGTCGTGGTGCAGTCAGGGAAGGATCTGACACCCAGCCTTGGAAACCCCAGGAACTTGCTGAAACTCTCCTTCTGCCCCCTCTTCCCCCTGCTCGCACCTTTGTCCCGCTCCTCTCCAGGCAGAAGAGAAACCGTCCTCGCCCTGGGCCTGGGCCGGGCTTTGACCCGTGTCTGGAGAGGACAAATCCTGACTTTTCTCATGTTAGAACCCGCTTCAGGCCAAGAACATTGTTCAAGATTCACGTGGTTGCTTATGCTGTTGTGCAAACAGCATGTAAATGAATTGAAATGTCTTATCCATAATGAAAATATTTCATGCTTTTTTAATCTATTAGATATGGAAATATTTTTTGAAACTGAAAATGCAGTCGGTAGAATTTAAATTGAAACGTAATACATGTAAAATATATTTTAGTTGATAATTTTGTAAAATGCACTTTTTTGTGTCTCTTCCCTGGTTTCCCAGATCTGTATTTCAGTGTTTACAGATGGAATGAGAACATTCCCTATACCCTCCTTCTGTGAGAAAGATATATTAGAAGTAATTCTTAAAAAATAAATTTGAAAAATCGTATTGATTTAGAAAACAAACCCGTGCTGCGCTGCTCTTCACTGCCTTGCCTGAACTTTCCGTTTGGGCCCGTTGGGGTGCAGGAGGTGAAAGCGTTTGGGAGGTGCCAGCGTGGAGCTGGCTCGGGGTGAGCAATGTGGACGCAGCCTGGGGAGCAGCTCCCGTCGGGTTTCCGGGCGCAGATGGAGTTGAGCGGCCAGGGGCAACGTGGGTTTTGCCAATCTGCTCCTGACAGCTGCTGTCACAAGGATGTTTAAGCCTCTGCCTTTCAGGCAGGGAAGGTGCTGGTGGCAAAGCTTGTCTGGGCGAGGCTCAGCGCGGCTGCCCGTGCATTGGGCACTCTGGAAGTGTTGTGGAACGTTGCTTTTGGAAAAGCACCTCGCCGGGAGCGCGGTCCCTGGGAGCTGGTGGACAGGTGGTGTGATGGCATCAGATCCTGCTGGTGGTGTGACCCAGCCCTGCAGCACCCACCTGCCCCGAGGATGGGGCCAGCAGCCACGCAGCCTGCACTGGGGGTCCCAAAAGGGATGTGAGGAGCCCGAGCTGGGAGCACGAGCGGAGAGGAATCAAATAACCCGCTTGGAATCGAGTGGCAGGGTCAGCACCTCTGTGAGGAACGGGAGCTGGGTGGCCCGCTGGAAACATCCATGTTTCATCCCAGGTGAGAGCTGTCTGCGGGCATTAACGGCGAATGGCAGGGTGTGGGGCGCAAGGCTGAAGCTGCTCACATGTGCAAGGGGTGTGCAAAAGGATTACAAGCGCTCTTGCACACTGATCCTCAGTGAGGACTGCTCGTGTGGTCCCTGGGCAGTGGCACAGCTGTTCCCCCACGGTCCTGAGCAGCGGCTCCTCAAGTTGTCACTGGCTCTGTGCTACGGCTCAGTGAGCAAAAAAAGGCTTTTTCAGGGTTCCCTGCCTGGCACTGAGTTAACGTGGGGGTTCACTAACCGCAAGGGAATCTCTCCTTAACAATAAAACAGCTTCTGTAACACTCCCTGTGTATCTGGGAGCCAGCTGGTCCAGCCTGGCTCCCTCGGCTGTAGTTAACTTGGCATTTTGGTCGCCTTATCTGGTCCTGCAGCACCAACCGAATGCTTGACGCTTTCTGGCTGCCTCCCAGTTTCCAGGAAAGGTTCCTCTTAAGCTTTCATGATTTTTCACTCCCTGCTGAGATGGTGGCTTGCTGCTTCCTGGGGCTGTGGCCCCTCTTCTGGTGGTGCCTGGCCCATGCTGGGAATGCTCGTTTGCTGGGGTGTCAAGGAATTCACCCCAAACCCACGGTGACCTCAGATAAGGCTCAGCGCCCTTCCTGCGGCAAGGCACTACCCAGCATCTGCGTGTGGGCGGGAGGTGACGTGGTTTGGTCCTTGACTGGGCAGCCAGGCCTTAGAGTTGGCTAATTCTATAAATAATGCCATGTATTAATTAGAGCTGGACCCTTGCACGCCTGGGGAGGGAGAGAATAAGTTCTGGGAACAAAATGAGCAGAAAGAAAAAGTAACGTCTGTTACTGACGCTGAATTAGCTCCTAATTATAGAGAGGGGAGCTAGTGGCGAGCGTGGCTTGTGGGGTGAATGCAGATGGGCTGGGCATGATCACTGCAGCCCTAACACGGGTCTCGGGTCCCAGCTGCCGTCCTGCTGACCCGGGGAATGGTGCAGCAGCAGGAGAACCAGGTTTTGCGGTGTCTTTCACTCCCAGGTTGCCTTGAATATGGGGTGGTTTTAAGATGATCCCCTCAGGGGAGTGGGTGCAGGGAGCTGGGACTGCCACTCTCAAGCTGATTTAGTCCCTGTCCCCTGCCAGTATTGCAGCCTGGTTTTATTAAGATCATTGTTGGACTTCACCATGGGATTAGGGCTTTTGCTGGAGGATCCCTGCCTTTTGCTTGTGATGTGCCCATCATGTTTAATGAGGAGACTTGTTAAGCACAGCTCCTCCCAGGAACTGCGGGCAGGGTGGGCACAAACCTGGAGAAGCGGATAAAAATGAGAGAATTCAGGCTGAAAAAGGGAACAGTCTTGATAATGAAGCGTATCAAGCTGTGAATTATCTTCCCAAAGGGAGTAAGGAGCTCGTCCTGTGACATTTAAATTTGCAAGCCGGTGCGGGGCCAGCGGGTGTGATATTCCTGACCCTGTGGCCTTGGATTTTTGCTGAAGAACCAATTTGAAATTTTCCAGTATTTAATGCGACTCGCCTGCCCAGAGGCATCAGTAACGTGGGTGCCAGAAATGGAGCGGAAACCTGTGCCCCATGTGTGCCCTGAGCCTCTGGTCAGCGCTGGCGTTTTGCTGGGCAGGGACTATCTCTTGTGGGGGTCAATTTTAAAAAAACCCAAACAAACAAACAAACAAAAAAAACCCAAACAACCCCCCGCCAAAAAAAACCCCAACAAACAAAAACGAGAAAAAGCTTTTCTGTCTCAGCTCTTCCCACGTGGCGAGCCGTCATCAAAGGGATAATCTGTGGCGGACTGAAAAGTTGGGATTAATGTCAAACAAAATTGGATTTACAGTTGAAATCCACTACCCGAGGGAGCTGCGCTGAGTTGTATCCAGCTCTCCTGTATCTGACGTTCAGTAAACTCCTGTTCTTGTACCACGTCTGATGCTGCCACGGAGTTTCTGCTGCCATGTTGGTGGAGTTCCACTGGCCCCAGGGTCCTCCTCGGAAGGGACACTTTGCCTTGGCAGGGGTGGCCTTGCCCCACTGGAAAGCAGAGAGGTGTGTTGCCCCCCGAATCCTGCACTGCTTCAGCAGCTGAGGATCTGGTGATGGTTCTGTGTCTGGTTTTGTTGCCCCAAGGGTGGTGAAGGTAATGTAGAGCCAGGCTGTGGTGTTGTGTATCCCTTCATTCCCTTGTCCAGTGGCTGGGGGGGACGGAGCATCACCAGCCTTGGGTAATTGCAGGAGGAAGGCAGCACTTGGGGCACTTGAAGGAGCAGTTGAGGCCACAGGCACCGGTAGAGGCTTTGGAGGAGGTTTGGGTGCTGGGAGACGTTCAAACACCCATCCTGAGCTTCCCAGCCTTTGAGAAGCAGCAGGACACTTCATCCATGTTACTGTTGTGGTTTCCTGCAGCCTCAGGGGTGCTGGTGCGGCTCTTTGCTCCCTGGCTGGGCGCTCAGTTTTGGAGCAGCTCCTTTTGCCAGGGAAGGTGCCAGCCAGGCTCCTGGCATGTGGTGCTGGGGGGGGGGCTTTGCCACCATGTGCCTTGCTCCCCACACCTCCCGCCGAGAAAAGCCAAAGCGGCGTCCAGGGCTCACACCGCTTGCTGAAGCATCTTCCCACCCGGAGCAAAAGCCATGAGTTCCTGGCTACGTTTAACTGCTGCTTTAATGCCTCTAATTATAATTGACTGTAATTGTGCCAAAATTCATCCCAGCCAAGAGACGGGAGCAATTTGGACTGTCATATTAACGTGACGGAGCACTCAGTCACTCTCCCAGCTTGGTCCCTTTAAAGCAACTGCTGATAAATGAGCTGTGCTGGAGCAGCGGCGCATGCCTCTGCCTGAGGTTGGCCGCAGCGCCGGGGGCAGGATCAGCCCCTGGCAGAGCTGGTGCCACCCAGGGAGAAGGGTGCCTGACTCTGTATTAGCCTGGTGTCCCCATGGACCTGGAGCACGGGCAATTCCCCATTTGCCCTGTGCCCTTCTCACCCCGTTGGTACAGCAAAATGGCTCAGATGTTGGTTCTGCTGCTCCAAATTCTTCAGCTGTGCACCAGCGGCAAATACAAGGCACCAGCTCTGCTCAGTGCAGGCTCCATCTGATGAGAAACCATCCACAGTCTCCCAAAGCCACTTTTTGTATTGCTCCCACACCCGCTGTTTCATTCGAAGCTGAATAAAAATGAGGTTAAGCTTTTAATGTTCATCTCTAGCTGTTGTTTCTGCCAGTTGCTGCATCCCTCACTGCTGTGTCCAGAGGCTGGAATGGTTCCTTGTTGCGGCCTTGGGGTCTGGGAGCAGCAGAAAGCTGCAGTCGCCCCCCACGGCACCATTTTGCCAAAAACATCCAGGTGTGTGTTCCCAGAGGCTGTCCCCTACGATAACAGGTGATTCCCATCTGCCCTGGGGAAGGGAGCTGTGCTGGCAGCCTGTGTGGTGGGGACCAGCTGGGTCACGCTACTCCAGACTCCTGCAAACCCCAGAAATTCAGCTAAATCAGCCCTTTCTGTGGAGATTCTCCCTGTGACACCACGAGGGTGTTTAACTGTGGGATGGAAGGTACATTTGTAAACATGGGTCAAGAGCTCTGCAAGGCCCCTCGCTTCAAACCCCCCTGTGCAAAACGTTGGCCACCAGCAACGGCAAGTTCAAGGGCCACAGTGAGTGCTGGGCAGCGTGTTGAGGGAAGTTGTCAAGAAAAAGGGAAGCAAGAGCCCAAGATGAGGGGTACGGAGGAGAAGTGTGGCTAGAAATGTTGCCTGCCTCGCCGGAATGCGTCCATCCCCTCTCCGCGTGCTCAAGGCAGGACGGGACCTGCCAGCTTCTGTGAAGTCGCAGTGCTGCGCCTGGGACCGGCCGTGGGGAGGTAATTAATAACGGGAAATGCTGTAACCATGATGTGCACCGTGGGATGAGGTACCGGCTCCTGCAAAGCCAAGGAACTCGTGTGGAAGCGAGGGGTGCATTTGTGTGACTTGTTGCTATAGAGATGAGATGGCTTTTCCGTCAGAGCTTCCAGTGAGAGCAGTTAATCCATTTTTAAGAGGGAAGGATATTTAATAAAGGAAACAATTTAAACTGGATTTACAAGATACGGTGAATGGAAACACCATTTATTCTGTGGCTTCATATTTAATTTTAATATCTCTATAAACCTCTCCAGAGTGTTCGGCAAAAAACAAGCTGGAGTTGGAGCAGGTTCGACTGCCCAATAATTCTTAAAAGCAAATCAATTTAACAATGCTGGGGAAAAAAAAAAAAAGCCTGCATCTCAATGAATATTTCTCCTCTCTCCACAGTGGCAGGAGCTCTGGAATATGTGTGTTAGAAAATGGACAAACAAACTGTTTGAACGGAGAGGTATTTTTGAAAGGATATTGAGCAAAAGCTCAGCAAAACAGGGTTGGGAGTACCCGATTTCAGCCAGCGCCGAGGTTCCTGCAAACTTCGTTCTCTGTTTGTTGTGCGAGACTCCGGAGGAGGTTTACAATGAAACTAGAAAGCAAATGAGATGATACTTAACCCGCAGCGGCCAGGCCAGCTGCTGTCACAAGCCCTGCAAATCCCTGTGTGACTGTGTCCCCCGGCGAAGGGCTGCGGCATCTCCCCGCCAACACCCGGGCTCTGGTTCAGCGCCGAGGACACAGCACGCTCCCATCCAAAAGCCTCCCGAGCGCCGGGTGGGGTGTGGAAGTTTTTTTTGTGCTCTTGGTATGTCGATTTGTGTTTACCCACCAGGGGAAGCGTGTGCTTATGGCGCTTAATAAGGAAGACAGGAACAGCATGGTCAGATATACGACAGAAATAGCTGTTATCTGGGCCCCAGCCGACCCGCATGTAAAATTAATTTGGTCTTTTGGATGTCAGAGCCGACTGTTGTGAGCCCTAGCACAGGGGACGCAGCGCTTTTTCTGCGGAGCCTTTGCAGCAAGCTGGTAGAGCAAAGGCCAAAAGAAATTGGCCCCTGTGCAAACGTCTGTTAAACACCAGCCAGCTTGTTAGAAAGAGTTTTCTTTGTTGCTCAGAGTTTTCTCCACACCTATAATTAATATGGTGCATAGTATAATAATTTCATCAATAATCCAGCTTTTTTCATGGCCATGCTTGCTGCTGTTCCTGGTTGAGCAGGGATGCAGTAACTGCACTGGCTCTCAGCTGGGGCAAGGGCAGGCACCTGCCTGGAGATGCTGGAGGAAAGCCGGGATGGGGCTGGCCGGTCTGGGGACATGGCACCTGGAAACATTTAGCACTTGATAAATGAGAAGGTTGCAGAAACTCAGCAGGATTTCCCACTGGGAACCGGTTTGTGACTTCCCCCAGAGTGCTGCTGCTGGGAATGTCGTGGGTTTGAAAGCATCGAGTGCTCTGGGTAGAGCTGGTGAGGAAACTGTCTCCCCCTTCCCCTCCTGAAGGTAAACTCTCCCTGCTCTCCAATGCCATGGCTCAGGGCACAAGAGCACATTCTCTGGGTTTTCCCCCATCTCGGAACACACCAATTTCTATTTCTTGTTTAATATGCGGAGATTGAAGCACACAAAGCCACTGCAGTTTCTCCTCTGTCGGGAGCACTAGGTGCCTTTCAGGCAGCCCATGAACCCTGATGTGGAAAGCAGAGCATGATGCCTTTTGCAATCCCATGCCCGTCAGCAAGAGCTGTGGTGAGAGCACTAAGGAGCAGCGGTTTGTGCTTTCAGATCTCCCTTTCCCTTTACTTAAGACCTTTTTTCTTCCTCTTTTTCCTCACACACGACACACACATGACCCCCCCAGGCAGGGGACCCAGCCGTCCTCTGCCATCAGTGGGGCCAAGGATATCAACTTCTCAAGGAGGGGACTCTAAATCACTCTGAGCGAGGGTGATTTAGCAATTATGTGTTTTTCCTGTCCCAGGCTGGGGGGTGTTTTTCCGTTACTGAGCACAGCCCCCTTCCGTATCGCAGGCGAAGTGCAGTGAGTAAATAGGGTTGAATTCATACCACGCTGTATAATTGCAGTCTATAAAAATGGAATTATATGGCATATTAGAGCCATTTATTTTACCCTATTAGCTGTTTTCATGCATGCAAACGAGCATGGTTGGGTTTTGTTCTCGCCTCCCTGCAAAATGAAAGCTGGGATGCCCCGTGGGGTTCGATTTCCCAAGGGAATCCCTGACTTGGGAACTCCAGGAGTTGCCTGAACACCCGGTGACAACAACCCCCCCAAGCACCTGTGGGTCTGGGAGCTGGGGTCCAGGAAAGGAGCAGGAGACTTCGTCAGACTACAAAAAGAGACCGCTTGCTCCCAACTGATTTTTTTTTTCCTAATAATTAATAAAATTTACTTCTAATTTTGCTTTCTTCCTTTGTAAGGTGTTCTATGACAAACTGTGATCTAAGGGAGATGATTGTTGGCCTGGCTGGAGAATAGACCCCTTTTCTGATACCTGAAGGTCCTGGTAAAGGTGGTATGGGGGGGTCTCTGCGTCCCCGAGGAACTGCTGGGGTGGGACCACTGGCTCTGCCCTCGCTGTCCTATGCAAGATGTCCCCACCGGGCACAGACCTGGAAGCTGTGGGTATAATCATCTGACAAACTCGGGGAGGAGAGGATTTCTGTGTTAAAGGGTCAAAACCACCGGCCTTAGTTATCTCGTGTGAGAATTGTGACACCTGGATCAGATTCCTAATTGGTTTTCTTCCAAAATCTGGAAAGAATCTGCCATTATTTATACATAGGGAGGGAAAATAAACCCTTTCCAGTGGTTTTCTGCAGAAAGACTCATTTTACCACAGTAAGGAAGCAAGAGGAAGCAGATTTATTTTATTCCTCTTGATGTTTATTTTAAATTAATCCTGTTGGGACAGATGTCAGACTGGAATTCTTGCTCAAGTCGCTTCCGTTAGTTGATCTAATTAACAATGGTGCATGTTTTATTATAATTCATTTTTCACGAGGGATGGAATTTGCTTACTCTTTTCTGTTCCCTTTTACCTAGATCCTGATTTTCCTCCCTGATTTTTCTTCTCTTTAATGTTCATTTTCAAAACCACCTTTATTCTGATATATTTAAGGCTTGAAAAGACTAGAAATGTCTTTCCAAATATGCCGTTTATAGGAGCACTAATCTTAATAATACATGTTTATTAATTAAAAAAAAACCCAAACAAACCACACACCAACAATACGTAGAACAACCAAAACCTACAAAAATCAGCCTTTCCTTGCAGCATCTCTTTTTGGACCCTCTCTCCCTTCTCGTGTAGGTTTGTGGTGGCAGCACCGTGGCCCTTCCCAGCAAACCTGGGATGTAACGGCGATGCCGCAGCCCCCGGACAGCCCAGGGCTCGCTCGGCCCCTGGCTCCGGCTGCACAGAGGCTTCGGTGGAGACTGGAGACGGGGATCTGCATTGCGAATATTCGGCTGCGGCTGCCATCTGGTGCTGGTTTTCTTCCTCACTTCAGCTGTCACTCTCCCTGTCACCCCAAATAATACCGGTAACGTGCCTACTGCCTGGGAGATTATTTTAGCCGGCGGGTTATTTTAGCAAGCGCACTTGTGGCCTCGCTGATGCTGTGAATGTGCCAGTTCATTGGCAGCATGAGGCTGCAGGGGGATGCCCTGTGTCTGCAGAGCACGGCACAGCAGCAGCAAGCTCTCAGCCAGTTCCTCCACACAAATTCTGGCTCTTGAGAGCTGCCCAGCTCTCCCCGACCCAAGTGACCTCCCAAATGCTCCTGGGGCATAGCGAGGGAACAGAGGCATTGATTTCCTCACTCAAACCCAACTCTTTCATCATGTCCAAAAAGAAAGATGGCTAAGAGGTGAACAAGGTGCTGTTTGCCATTGCTGCTGCAGCCCGAGGCCTTTGTTGGAAAGGTGGGTGGATACACAATGAGCAGAATTTGACCCTCGTGAGTTAACAACTTTAGGAAATACTGTGGGCTGGGAGCTCGTTTTGGTTTTTTTCTTTGCTTTTCAGGCTGCTGAGAGGGCTCTTGCACGGGCAGCATGCATCCCGCCATGGCCAGGATTGTTCAGGCAGACACCGGGGAGGCTGCGCTCCCCCCAGTCTGGTAACGGCTCCTCTTCCTCCCCCCGATCTGGTAACGGCTCCTTTTCCAAGGCTCAGGTGGGTGCTGAAAGGTTGCAGCAAGATGCCGAGTAACGCTTGTGACATGGTGTCCGGCTAGGACAACACTATTGATTTGGAGTTGGCCAGCCTGGATGCCACGCAGAGAGCACCAGGCAACCCCCTCTGATGCTCCCCTGTCCTCTCGAGGACAAGTCCTTCCATATTTCCAGCCAGAACCTCTCTTTCAGCTGTAATCTTCCAGCACCCACCTGCCACCAGTCCCCAACCTCCCCCTCGAACAAATTTCCTGGGGTTTACAGGCTACTAACTGCTCCTGATGAATGGTAGGATATTGCAAATCTAAACAGGGCTGAGTCAAATGGGTAATTATCAGTCTTTTTTCTCACACTGGGGTTTTTTTTTGCCTTGTGATGATGATTTCTGCTGTCAGAGACAAGATGCTGCAGGTCTTGGAGGCACTGGGGCAGGTTCAGTCCTCGTTGCACTGCCTGTGAAATTAAGTGGGTCACAAAAAAATTAGTTGGACAGATTCAAGCAGCAAAGACCTGCGGAGAGGTCATCCTGGCAAACCACTCAGGGCATGGTACACAGCCTGGGCTTTGACTCTGTCCATTTTGCTGGAAATAAGTTGCTGTTGCTTATCCTGATGTTTGATTGTGTTTTATTAAGGAATGTAAACAAATTATTTCTGCTCAGAAACATCAGAACCAGAAAAGCATTATTAGCAGACGTATAGTATTGCCCTTTCTTAACAGGTATTTCTGCCTCTTAGTTGAGGCTTGGAAGGAATACTCGTAATGAAGGAGGAGTTCTAACCATCTATCACACTTGCATCAATGAGAACAACGTGTTTTCATGAGACGGTCAATCCTTCCGAAATTATTTTCCTACTGGAAACAAAGTCTGGTCTAGCATGCTCATGCGGGCTGGCTAATCCAGCCCAGCCAACTCTTTGGGATGTGGCAAAGCACAAACCCTGCAGCAATTTCCATGGTTCCGTCCTGGCGCAGCAGCATCCTGGCCACACATGGGAAGTGGGTTTCTGCTCGCACAGTTCACAGTGACTGCCCTGAACCTCCTGTGTTATTTAAGTGTGTGAGGGGATAACAAGGCTGGTGGTGGTCCCCAGAAGGGACCCACGGGGCTCACAACTTCATTACAGCCCCGCAAGAGCCACTCGGGAGCCTTGTTGTAAAGAGCAGCAGATATACCTAGAATGAGCTAAGAGACTTTGAGACTCTCTTGCAACACAGGTTTCATAGCTGTGTTGGATTTAATGTGTGTTCATATTGAAAACTGATGGTAAAACCCCAGCTGGCTGCCAACACCAGTGTGTGTGTGCGAATCTGGTAGCCCTGGGCTGAAAGGGATTAGAGATTGGTCAGTGGGTTTGTGGAGGATAAAGGGTAGAAGAAGGGAGGTGTGGTTGTTACTGACTTTTAAAATTTAAGATGCTCAGCCTGGAAACTGTTTCTGCACATTGACCTGGTCTTTTTGGGAAAAACCTGTGAGCAGCCGCCCGTGGCAGCACCAGGAAAGCTCTGGCTCATGGAGACCATTACCCAAATACCGGCCCTGTGGTGCTGGCGTCTGCGGGATTCCTGAACTTCCTCTGACCTCCTGCCCAGCTGGAGCGTATTCCAGTGTGCAACAGCTCCTCTGGTGTGTGTAGCCCCAGAGGGAATGTATAGCCACGCAGCCTCTGCCAGCGCACTGTCCCTGCCATCCCCAGGGACCCTCCTCCTTCTGTGCATCGACATCCCAGCCCCGGGCCGGCATGCTGGGCACAGCCACAGTGGGACGAGCTGTTATGGCTTCTACTGACCCTGTGGGCGCGTGGTTGTTTCCCTTGCACAGAGGAACCACAACTCCAGAAAGGGCTCAGTTCAAAAGCAATTTCACAGCTACGCGCAACGGAGCAGGGAAAACTAAGCTCAGTGCAAGGTCTCTGCAAGTTCAGCCAACTGCATATCAATTAATTTGCAGTTGCAAGATAAGCAGATCTGTCAGCACTACATTTTCTTTGAAATAGTGATTTTTGTTATGAGGGAGGTGGACTGAGCCTATCACAACAATCTCCTCTGCATTATTTAGCATATTCATCCAGTACGTTTGACTTTAAGAAGACTTTTTTTTTTTTTTCCTAGAGATAAGAAACTCTGCCTTGCATAGCGAGCTGCCTGTGAAATGGCTTCTACACTTTTCCACTTGGTTAAGAGGCTTTATTATACTAAATTACTGGATAACCTCTAGACATGCAGCCACAACATCACATCATCTTCCTCTGCTTGTTTCACTTTCTGTCCCAGAGCTGCTCAGACCCAAAGGGTCTTGTTTGCCTGTGTTGGGAGTTGCTGTCCCATTGCTTGTTTGGAAAGTTGGCATCAGCTCAAACTGTTGTTCTTCACAGAAACCTCCTTTCTCTTGCTGAGCTTTTCACAGAGGCTCATGCATTCTTCCTTTTTGCAGTTTCTCAGACCAAAGTAAATATCTGATCTTACCCAGCAGAGCCCTTGGTAGGGCACATGGCAGTGCTCGTGACAACAGTCAGTGTCCAACTCCACTCTGAGCTGGAAGGACAGGGGTATCCCTTGGTCTTTTTCCTCCATCCCCTCTAGGAATTGGCACTTTCCTTATTAGACCACCACTCCTGATAGCCAAGGCTGACTTCTGCAGCCTGCTTTAAATCGGGGTGTGCCCCACATCGATGGTGCGGGGAGACTAACTCAGTGTAACACATGTAGTATCACAATGTGTATAATAGTAATAAATCATGTTGCTCATGCGAGTTAGCAGTGAGGAAAAGGACTAGAGGATTGTTCAACACCAGCTGATAGTTACCTGGGGGTGGAGGTCTGCTGCTGCGATGGCAAAGACAAGTGTTGGGCTTTGAAAGCATGTTGAAAGAACTGTGAGTTACAGAAATCCTCCCTCTATACCTGTAAGAAATAACTGTGGGGAAGAGCCTGCTGCTACAGCCCCAGGTAGCTGGGGATTACCCTCAGATCTGGTGAAGCATCTACCTGGGCCATGCTTCACAGGTTTCCCTTGTTCCCTGGAGCTGTGTGTGCCCACAGGATGCAAACAATTTCCTGTGACTTGGGGCGGTGAATAGGTGTCTCTTCCGCACTGTTTATAGGGGCTTCAGGATTCCTATGGGTGAAAGGGGCAGGCCAGGATTTACCCGTATATAGTAACAACAGCTGGGTTTGGGCAGGCTGCAAGGCCTGCCTGTCTGCCCAGGCACCAACCGTGCCGGTCGAGCGAGAAGGTTCCCCTGTGCCGGGTTACAAGTGCTGCTGGTGTGGGGGACAGAGCACCACGCACTCCAAGTTACAGGAGGTGTGGGTTTGTACAGCTGCTGCGGATGTCTTTGTCCCTTTGCTTTTCCATACTTAAAGATTCTCAAATTTTACATCGGAGTAAGTTGGTACACTTTGTTTCAGACCACGGTGAAGGCGGTTTTTAACACGATGCTCTACGTGCTCTGGCAAGCTCCAGTGATAACATCAGTTTGTTGTGGCTAGTCATCACGGGCTGGGCTGGGCAGAGGGTGACTAAAGCAGAAATACCTGCAGTATTTTGCAGGTATTTGATGCAGAAACCAGCATCATAGTTTGTCCCGAGTGCCCCAGCAGACCAGTTAGATGAAACAGCACATCTGTGAGGCTCTTCCCCACCCCCCCGCCCAGGCCCACAGCTGCCTTAGGATCCGTGGGATGCTCGTGGATGCTGTCCTCACCAAGCCTTCTCTTCCACGTCCAGCTCCTGCATGGTTCCTGAAACAGGGGCAGAGCCAGAATATGGACCTGCTCCACCAAAACAAGGCAGGTTTGCCTTCAGCTGCTTCGAATAAAGTGTCAAAGGTAAGTGGTGGTGTTGGAAAGCACCTTGAAAAGGGCTGTGAATTATAGAAATCCTCCTTGTGTGTCTGTTATAAAGAACTAAACACTTCCATCACTTCTGGTTGGTAGTATAAACTTGTAGGCAAACCACAGGAGCCTAAAGTTGGGTTTCCTTCCTTCCTACTTTATTTTCTAAATGTACCTTTTCCAAAGAAATGGATCTGTCTGAAATATATTCCAGTAGTTTTGCACACTCTGAACATGAGGCTTCTTTTAACTGCTTTGAAAATCAAATTAATTAACACCCAGAGTGAGCAATAGGCATGTTCAGTATAACCACGGTTAATTTTCTTCAGTGACGTGGGGTTTAGCCTTGCAAGTGAACAAAATAGCCCCCAGAACTGTGTGTTTGCTTGCCTGTACTCTATAGAGACATCACATCCTACCAGATACCTGTGCTATTCAGACCCATCCTTAAATTACAGCTCCCTTGCATATGCAGGAAAAAAAATAAACCCCCTGACATCGTGGGCAGTTCCTAGAAGTCTGGAATAGATTTTCAGAACTACTCTGTTATCATATAGAACTACTCTAGACCTACAGACATTAGGGGTGAATAGAAACAAAACAGGAAAAGTGGTGCCAAACTAACTCACCTTCTAAGAAATAAAAATGTCCCTTGGCTGCTTTGGCACCACTATGAGTGCCTGTACCGGAGTTCACTGTAATCAGAGTCTTTTTCTCGAAGATGAAGGCTTTCCATGGCCTGATTCTCATCTCAGTCCCACAGATTATACACGTTGGCACAGCTTCAGTTTACACTGGTGTTGAGATCAAGATCAGATCCTTGGACCTGCCTTCTGAAATCAGAGCAGCGATCTGATAACGCTCCAGAGTGCAGATTTACAGCTGTGCTGCTGGTGGCAGAGTAGAATATACCATCTCTTCCTAGAGCTAATGCTGTATTTACATCAAAATAAAACTGTAAAATGTAAAATCATCTAGCTTCAGGCTCTTGCACTTCGCTACAAATGCTTTGTCTGCCTTGGCTGACAAAATGCTCTTGGCTTTTGATCAAAGAAAAGCGAGTGGAAGCTGTTTTTCTCTTGATGTTAAGAAAGCTTTTGACAGAGAGAGTATCTGCAAGACTAGCGAAGACGCACCAGCCCCGTGCTATGCTCTGAAAACGCAGTGAAGAAAAATACACAGAGCAATGCCAGTATGAAGTGATTTCTGCTCCGGAAAGGGCTGTAAGTAGAAATGCAGCCTCAGGGCCGGCTTAACGCTACGGGCCTACCTGGCCCGAAGGACAAGCTGCTCCTTACAGCTCGATGCTACTGGGACTGGTCAAAGGGCTTGGCCTGAAGCAGAGGTGGTGGTAGGAGAGGGTCAGCTGGAGTAATTAAGTCAGCGGCTTGGGGGAAATACCTGTAAAGTTTTAGAAATCTTGTCCTTTGGTTTCCAGGTGGTGGCCCGGCCTCAGCATAGCTCTGTGCTCGGCTCAGCAGGTAACTCGCACCTCCTCCTCCTCTACCGCCAAGGCTGCGCAGCAGTGAAGCGCAGGGTGCCTAGGGCCAGGCTGGCCGGGGCTGCAAAACCCACCACAGGCGGCCAAGGAACGGCTCTATCTGCACGCGGCCACGGAAGGGGTACCTCGGAGCTGGGAAGCACCCGGCGTTAAACTCTTCTGCGCGCAGCACCCCGGAACTCCGAGCAAACCCCGCAGGGCTGTATTTTAAATTCCATTTTAAAGGTGCTTTGTGGCGAGGGGAGCGTGCGCTGGCACTCGGGTACCTGTTCCGGGCGCTGACGCCGGTGCCTGGGGCCGGCCGGGGCCCGGGGAAAGCCGCGGGCGGGGGAAGCCACGGCCCGGCCCCGTGAGGGAGGAC
>NW_020799102.1:1150952-1189268 GCF_003259725.1 Athene cunicularia
GTGCTGCTGCCCTCCATGCTGATGTTCGGCGTGATCCTGGCCTCCAGCGGGCTGCTCCTCATGATCGAGAAGGGCATCCTGGCCGAGGTGAAGCCGCTGCCGCTGCACCCGGCGGCGGGGGAGCTCTCCCGGCGAGGCGGCGGCGGTGAGGGGGGCCCCGGCGACCTGGAATCCGAGGTGCTGCGGGACATCCGCAACCGGACGATCCGCGCCGTCTGCGGGCAGCCGGCCATGCCCCGCAGCGTCTGGGAGCTGCCGGCCGGGCAGCGGCGGACGGTCCTCCGGCACCTCCTGGTCAGCGACAAGTACCGCTTCTTGTACTGCTACGTGCCCAAGGTGGCCTGCTCCAACTGGAAGCGCATCCTGAAGGTGCTGGACGGGGCGCTGGAGAGCGTCGACGTCAAGCTGAAGATGGACCACAAGAGCGACCTGGTGTTCCTGGGGGACATGAAGCCAGACGAGATCAGCTACCGCCTGAAGAACTACTACAAGTTCATCTTCGTGCGGAACCCGGTGGAGAGGCTGCTCTCGGCCTACCGCAATAAGTTTGGGGAGATTAAGGAGTATCAGCAGAAGTACGGGGTGGAGATCATCAGGCGGTACCGGAAGAACGGGGGGAGTTCGGCCGGTGACGACGTGACCTTCTCTGAATTTCTCCGGTACCTGCTGGACGAGGAGGTGGAGAGGATGAACGAGCACTGGATGCCCATCTACAACCTCTGCCAGCCCTGCGCCGTCAGGTACGACTTCATCGGCTCCTACGAGCGCCTGAACGCCGACGCCGACTACGTCCTCGAGCGAGTCCAGTCGCCCTCCTTCATCCGCTTCCCCGAACGGCAGTCCTGGTACAAGCCCGTGACGGCAGAAACGCTCCATTACTACCTGTGCAACACCCAACGCCGGCTGATAAAAGAGCTGTTACAAAAATACATCCTAGATTTCACCCTCTTTGCCTACCCCCTTCCCAACATAACCAGCGAATTCTGCAGGCAGTGAGTTGTTCATGTCGGGTTCTGGTGTGAATTCTGCCTACGCTGCAAGGATTTGCTCATGCAGCCGTTGCTGCGAACAACACGTTGCTGCAGGGCCTGTGAAACACGCTCTTCTATGCATTATTTCCTAATTTTATACTTCTCAGACTCTGTTTTATATAAAATATTATATATTGCCTTTGCTACTAGAATACTTTTTGTATTGTTTTGATTTTAATGTGTACATATGCCGCTGACTTGAGCACAGTAGCTTTTGTATATCTATTTTGCTTTAAATTCTTTGTTATGGCACAATATGGAAAACATCCATAAGGAAATTGAGAAACATATATTTTGAGTATTTTTTCCTCCTTTTTTGTGTTTTGTACTAAATAGTAATAGCAATCATAATATAGCAGTTGATGTGCTATTAACAATATAGTGGTTGATGCGCTAAAAATTAGCGGTGTTAAAACTGGTGCTGGATTAGGCAGGAGTTATTTTTTGGGGTATGAGTAGAAGAAAAGGTTTTTATAAACTAGGCCCTATTTATCGTTTATTTTCTCATCTGTAGATGGCGGTTAAATGAGGTTGGTCTTTTTTTCTGTTAACAGTAGCAAGTCTTGTTTTTATTACTATTATTAATTATTATTATTTACCGTTGAAATAAAACTAGTGATAGGATAATATTCACTTTTGTGTGATTTTAAGATTCAAAAGTACCAACTATTTACCCAGCATACCATATCAGGTGCAATATCAAGCCATAACCCTTTGCTCTTCTCTCTCTTTCTCTCTGGATTAAAGCAATACAGACTCTGGAAAGACCAAAACCCAGACTGGTTCCTGTGATGGAAAGCACCAAAACCCCATCGCATGCCAGGGCAGCTCACAGCCTCCGTGGGTGTCTGTGTGCCCACACGCATGCAAACCACCGTGGAAAATTACTTTCTCCATGTTTTGAACCAATGGTGACTTGAGGATTAGTTCTCCCTTTTTATATAGATGTGCACACCATTTTTATAGCTACTTGTATTTAATTACGGCTGATAAATTGTAAAAGTTTGGGAGATAATGTTGGATGTTGTTCCTGGGAGGCTGTGTCCTCGTTCCTAATAAAGTTTTTATATGAATCAGTCTGTTGCTTGGTGCTTTTCCTTCGATGGTAGTGTTTATTTGCAACCTTGGGGAGGCTTTCTGCCTCTTGTGCTAAGCCATGGTGTGAAAGTATGATGAATTGGCAGTTCCTGCCTTGATGAATTTGTGTTTTCAGTGCCAAAGCGGAGGTAACAAGTGCAGAAAGAAATGCATCTGCACTGAACTAGGAGACAATTACGTGATGGGCAGTGGGATGAAAAGCAGCAGTCAGCAGCAAAGTAGGCCCCTAATTGCCGTGGAGTTGATACAAGGCAGTAGGGATGGATTTAGATACTGCAGGGAGTGGATGGTTTCCTGCTTGATTTGTGAGTGTCTGAAAGGAGGGCATGGAGCCACATCCACTCAACCTCAAAGTGGTGGGATGAAAAATCCTGCCTAGAGCATGACTTAATGTAATAGGTTTACTGTATCTATAAACTGGTGAAATCACCATCTCCTGCTGCTGAGGTCAGTAGCCCAGCAAAGTTCGAGTTGAGTGATTTTTTTTTTTTTTTTTTTTTTTTTTTTTTTTTTTTTTTTTTTTTAACCTTTCCTGATGAGATCGTGGCCAGGCACAAGAGCAGTGACAGGCTCATTTGTGGCCTTCAGCTCCTGGCTACATCCTCGCCTCCGCGGCCACCTACCCTGTACAAAAAATGGGTTAGAAGTTGGCTTTGCTCTCCTTGTGCCCGGTCTGAAACCTGCAGAATTTCTGTCTGTCCCCAGTGATTTTAGTGACAACACAGGAATGTTTGGTGCCAGGTGCTGGAAGAGCTGGAGCACTCTCTTTTTCTCCAGCCAAAAGCGCCAGATACCCGCTGGGAATCTGATTGTATTTTGTAAAACTGATGCTGATGTGGGGTGGTCTGAGTTTTAATTAAGCCTCACCTTCAGGTCTCTAACTAGAAATGAGCTGGTTAGACTTTACTATCTTTATCTGTTCTTGTGAAGCTGAGGGAACGCTTCCTGCTTGTTTAGCATTTGGGTTTTTAATTAAATGTTTATTTCTCAGTAGTTTTAAAGGTTTATGCCACTTATTTATCTGTTGCAGCTTCTGTTCTCTATATTTAATTTTTTGTCTCTTATCCCCTTAATCAAATTTATTGCACACAGAAAGATTTTGCTTTTCTTTGACTGTGTCTTACTCCTCTGCTGGTTGTCATTGATCACCTCCTTCTCTTTAAATAAAAGTAAACAGCCTCCCACCTCCATGTCCCCTCCTGTAAGGAGGCTTTTGATGCAGACAAAACCTGCAAAACCTCGTAGCTTGGGTAGAAGTTTGTCCTGTACCTGGCAAAAATGTATGGAACGTGGAAAAGTCTCCTAAAAGCTGAAGCAGGGGGCATTTTGTCATGTACCTCTAAAGCTTACTTCTCTTACTTGATCGAGGTTACAGACTATCTTTGATTTTCTTACCACTTTGCTGCAAGTCAGCAAATACGAAAAATCAATTAGCTTTCCATTAGTGGTACTTCATTTTATCCATGGCCAATAATACAATTTCCTGAGAAAGCTTTTGGCCAAGTAGGAAGGAAAAAAAGTAATCTCCCTCAGCAGCTGTATAATTTCTTTCTTTTGTCAGGTGTTTCTCTGGTGTGGAATAAATCAGGAGCAAATTCCACAGCTGACAGCAACTGCTGGAGGTGAGAGATGCGGAGCAGGAGCCAGCCCTCCTCTGTGGAGACCTGGAGAACGGGGAAAGGGGTAATGTCTCCAAAAGCAGGGAGGAGGCGATTTCACAGCATCTTAAGTACAAACAAGGATAAAAACTGTAAAGTTACATACTGGTTTGGTTTAATCAAACTGTTTAACACTTCTGCTTTCTGATCTGTTCCAGTTTGGCAGCTGCTTTTACCACTGTTCTGACTCCGTCCTTGCAGCCACCCAGCAGAACAAAAAGGTGATCTTTCCTCTTTTGAGTGATGATTTTTTATTAAGCCTCAATACTATACTCAGTGCCCCAGACTTCCCCAGGTAAAGAACTTGAGGTTTTGGCATTGGGGTTTTGTCACTCGTTTCCCTCACTTGCTTTTGTTAATGTCGTGCTGATAAATCCCAGCCCTGACCCTGCTGTTCTTGTGTTTTCCCTGTAGAAGCGTGCCTGGGTGTGTGGAGATGCTTCAGTGTTTAGTTCCATCTCATTCTATGGAGAGCTTCTGGTTCCCTCTAAATTACCACGATGTTATTTTAATTTATCACTAATTCTTTCTTAGCCTGCCTACCGAAAAACAAACAAACAAAACAAGAAGTGTTTTACATGCTCATGAATTTTACCATTTATGAGCATGCGTTTATTCCTCCTTCCCTGGAAACTCTTGGACCCGTAAATCCATTTCACCCAAAGTTGAGAGGAGAATTTATTTTACTCCATCCTTTCATCGCTCACAGCTCTTGATGCCTTTCTGCAACACCATGTTAAGACCACAAGAGCGTCGCTCTTGTCGTGTGAGTGCTGGTGACAAACAGGGACCCAGTGATTTCTTTTTCCCTTGGATTGGCACCTGCACAACATCCAGAGCTGCATGCGCTTGTCTGCGTGACGTGGAGCACAGAGCTCCCTTTAGTCCCACAGATGCTGAAACTGTCCTCTGCTCATGTTTTTCTACCAGAGAAGGAATCACCCTAAGGCAGCCAGGGCACCTTAACACTTGATTTTATCCTAGTGCTTGGCTGTTTGGTGTTTTACACATGCTTTAATCCCTTGTTTAGAAAAGGCAGTGATCGGAGAAGGCAAGGGATGAAGAGTCTGGCAGGGAAAAATCTCTCTTGGAAGGTCAAGTTCCCCAGGTTCACGTTGCCAAATACCTGGCTCATGACGCGGTTAATTTGCAGGTAGTCACGCTTGGTGCATGTTCAGTCCTGGGCTGCTTGCTGGCAACAGTCGTGCCTAACTCCAGACAGGAATATGTTTCTATATTGCATTATGTTATTAGATATATTATGAGGAATACATAGATGTAACAATGTGAGGTTTTGTGCTGGAGGGAACACAGGGGCATAAAATCCTTTGTCTCAGGGATTTAGTGATCAGGCATCAGAAGGTAACTGTCCATCACTGCTCGCTGTATTGTCTTCCTCCCTGTCCTGTGTATCTGCATCTGTCCAGTTCGGTGACATCTCTTTTTGCTGAAAGTAAAAAAGTCCCAGTAGCCAGAAAGTAATGTTTTCTAAAGCTGGTTACCAGCTTCCTAAATTGTTGTAACTCTCTGTTACAGGATGTAATCACAAAGAATTCCTCATTTATACAGGCATGCATTTATGCCGTGCTAATTTCTAGGATGTCTCTTTGCTTTAGAAGTTCATTACAGGTTTATGTACATACAAATATTTTGTTATCCCACACAAAGAGCTAAAAATAAGCAATTGCAACCTGTCACAATTATTTTTTTTTAAATTAATTTCCTGTGTTATTTCTCATAGTTCATCTGTTACACCTGAGATTAATTTCCTTGCTCATGGAAAAGTCTGGTTAAGGTGATCTTCCTTAAGCTCATGCATGCACTTCCTTAACGACCTGTGGAAAAGATCTCCATTTCTGCAGTGCTAGGAGTACTGTAGCTCTGAGCATATCCATCAGGAACGAGCACTGGGACACAGAAAAATCTCTGCATGTGGGACGGAAGGTCCCCGTTTCTCGGTGATTAGCCACATGTAGGGAATTTTCTGAGAGGCCTGGGAAATCAGTCCCTGTTCTGTCTTGTTTATATAATTGCGGTGAATATGTTTAATACCTTCAGCACTGTGCTTGGTCTACACTGGTGGAGAAGAGGAGTACCATTTGGGTTTTGGCATCCGGAGCTGCTGGTTTGACATTCCCCTTTGGATGAGGGAGCGGGACAGGTCAGGATCCTTTACTGTTTCAATAATCTTATTTCATGTGTCATCTTCTTTACCGATTCCAATGTTACACCTGCAAAGCCTCATTTCAGCGTACCAAAAACCTAAGGGGTTGGATTTTTGCAACACAATGCTGGTAACGGATATTGAAGCTTCAGCGCACCAAAGAAATGACTTTAACCTGGATGATTTGGGAGGGTGGTCTGGTGAGCCAGCTCTGGTGATGAGGAGCCCTCACTGAGCTAAAATTTGGCATCTACACCCTGATGTCTCCAAATTTCTAAACTGAGGTCATTGCAGTCAGCTGCTTGTAGAAAGAAAAAGGTTTTATACACGTTCCCTCTGGTCTCCACACTGAGCTCCGAAGCGTGTGTCAGATTTTTCCTCTTTCCTGTGCGGCTTTTCCTATTGCTTTTGCAAAAATAAGTAACTTCCTTGCCAGGCACTGATGCTGAAGTAAATGCATTAACACTGCCAGTCGCCTTGCTGGCTGGTTGCCATGACCCCATATCTAGCAGGAGTAAAGCTTTCCAAAACATGGCAGGAGCAAGCAGTGCCATGGACAGCTGCTTTAATGCCTGCAAAAGGCACAAAACCAGCTTTCAACCTTCTTTATGATGGAGGAGAATCACCACAGAGCATGTCTCTTACTTTTAGCTGTTTCTTTTTTATGCTGAAGCACGAGCATCCTTGGGACATTTCTTCCATCACAGGCAGGATTTTGAAAGAGCCAGAAGAAGATGTTTCTGATGGATCTGCTGGGTATAATGAGGCTGAGGTATTTTGGTGGAGTCAGTGTTCCTTACGTGCACCTGTAGTCTCTTGGTGGGGGTTCCTTGTGGTTTTAGAGGTGCTTATTTAGTTGCATACACTGTTTTGGGAGCAGGGACTGGAGATCAGGTCAAACTGAGCAGGGTGGTTTTCCCAAGATTTTGGTGCCAGATGGAGGAAACTTCATGAGATGGGTCCTTCAATGAGATTTTTTGCCTTTGGAGTGGTTCTGAGCAGACCATGGAAAGAGTTCTTGGATCAAAACCCCATGGTCAAGAACTGAGAGGTAAACGGAGTTTGTAAAATCCTATGAGAGCCTTGAACTAAGGCACTACAGCAATGCAACGAGCTATTAAATGTTTCCCACTTTTCTGGCTCACACAGATGAAATGTTGAGCCATCTACATAACAGGGTATGAGTAAGCAGTGTGGAGTTTTTTTATCCTGCAGTGACAAGAAAGTTTATCTTGGTTTTTTGGGCAGCGTTTATCTGTGGATGAAGCCAAATCAATACCAGCTTGCTTTCCTAAGAACTTTTATTAAAAGATCAAAAGAAATAGGGGCATGAGCCTCTCAGCTGTAACGTTATTGGTGAGAGAGCTCAGCAGTACAGCAAGAGTAGTCTCCTGGGATGGATGGGATGAAGGTCCCAGATGTCCTCAGGGTAGGACATATCCTTCTGCAGACACATTTAGGTCTGGATTCCCCTCCCGTAGGTCCCAGGTAGAGGCTGAGTGGTCCTGGATCCCTCTGCCTAGTGCAGGAATAGGGGTCTCCAAGGGCTGTATTGCACCCAGAGATGCCCCACCAGACCAGATGAGGGTGTGGGTTGGGGTGGTCTCTGCATTCCCCCTCCTTGCTCACAGTCTGGCTTGTTTCTTCAACATCTTTTGCAGATCAGCCTCTCTGTACAGCCCAGGAGTGTGACATCCCTGGCATGAGACAAGGTTTCCCCAATAAATCTGGGGGGCAGGATTTTGGTGTGAATCCCATCAGTGCATTTGGTTTATCCAGAGTATCATAGACTGGTTTGAGCTGGAAGGTACCTTAAAGATCATCCAGTCCCACCCCCTGCCCTGGGCAGGGACACCTTCCACTAGCCCAGGTTGCCCAAAGCCCCGTCCAACCTGGCCTTGAACCCTTCCAGGGAGGGGGCAGCCACAGCTTCTCTGGGCAGCCTGTGCCAGGGCCTCACCCCCTCACAGGGAAGAATTTCTTCCTTAGATCTCATCTAAATCCTGACCCACCAGCTCTTGGTTGGCTCCTCACCCATCCCCAGGCAGAGCTCGGTGCTCTCCAGCTGGGCACTGACATAGAGGGTGACCCCCTCCTCCTCTCCCCACCTGTCCCCCCTAAAGAGCCCGTGTCCTCCCATCCCAGCACTCCAGCCACAGGAGCCATCCCCCCACGGCTCCCTGATTTCAAAGCCCGGAGCCCTGCAGGTGTGCACATGTCTGCAGCTCCTCCTGGTTATTCCCCATGCTACGTGCATTTGCACAGGGGTGTTTCAGTTGGGCCCCGAGGAAGCTGACTTACTGGCTGGAATTACTTTGTGCTGCTCCTCAGGTGCTCTCCTGCTGCCCTGGGACCCCTCGCCAGGCTCTGGGCACCTACTGCTGGCACTGGCACCGAACTGGTAGGAGTGGGGTGGATTGAGGTTCCCTGCAACTTTAGTTTAAAGCCCTGTTCACCAGCTTGGCAAGTCTGCCCTTTCTACCGTTTATCCTCCCTTTCTACTGTTTTCTTTCTGCAGGTGGATGTAAAAATTTTATTGCAGGTCTGCTTTTATATGCAAGGCTTAGATAGTGTCTGCATGCAACAGCAAGATTAATATCTGGAGAAAACCACAGTGTTTTTTATTTGTGTGCTTCAGGCATGACTTGGCTCTTTACCAGAGCTGCTTCCTGTGCTCACTGTTGGTGAAAATGCACCCCGAAAGGCTGGTCCTGTGTCCAAGGGATGTCTAAATGCTCCTGCCTGTTTTTTTGGTGAACTCATGCAGAGCATGCCTTGCCTTGCCCTCTTGCAGTGTGAGACTAAAGGGCAGCAAAGCAGCTAAAGATAAAAATGTTGAGTTCAAAAGGTGCTGGGATGGCACCTCTGACATCAGACTGCTCTTCTTTCAAAGACCAGGCACCTTTCTGCATTTGCTTTTGCTGAGGTGGGAAAAAGCAAGCAAGCGGAGATGGGTTTGAAGCATCATTTGGAGCTGACAGCAGTGCCCGTCAGGGCAGGCTGTGGAAACCTCTGGGCTGGAGCTGGGGTTTCCTCACGGCTTGTCATACACACACACACGTGCCCCAGACACCACCTGAGTCATGGAAGGGTTTGTTCAGTGAAGGGCAAAAAAGTAAATACATGAATCAAGTGAAAACATCACAGAGGCTTTTCGAGCCCTTTTGTGGGTAATGATAATCAGCAAAGATTTGCCAAGGCAGCAGGGCTCCGCCATCGCCATGAGACCCACAGAGGTCCTGGAAAAGGACAGCAAAGCCATTGTCAAAGGTTGTGGGGAAGGGTGGGACATTCAAAGCCTTCCTTTTGGAAGTCTGCATTGCCTGGGTCTCTTTTTTTCTTTGCAGGATTACAGTTTAAAGGATACCTCATCTGATTGCCCAGGCAGGAAGGTGGGGGCACAGACCCAAGCCCACCGTGCCAGAGCCTGCTCCTGCTGGAGCGGGGGATGCCACGCGATCCTCAGAGCAGAACTGGTTTTCATGGTCGCCCACAGATTTTTAAATGAGATTTTATGAAAGAGAATGTAGTTTCTCTGGCCACCAAGAAAGAGCTTCCTTTTGGGGACCCCCTGGAAAATCTGTGTTTTCTGACAGCAGCCCCACTTCCTTGCCTCCTCATTGCCATCAAGGTTGTCTTTAGTCCCAGTTCTGTACTGGTTTTTGTTGGGAGATGACAGGAAAAGGGCTTCATTGAAAAGAGGTCAGTGAAAGGGGCTGCTGCTAGCTGTAGGTTACTGCAAAAGTAAGTGGTAACAAAAAGAAGGTGAATGTACAAGCACAAAATGCTTCTTACTTAATTTGCTATTTTTCTAATGAACAGCCAAATTATTGGTTGAGTTTGAAGTTGGTTGTTTTCTGGGAGAAGACATACCTGTGTTACCCTAAGAAAGCTGTTCTGGGTGAGACCTCTGGGGCCAAAATTAGGGATGAGGCCAGTGGAACCTCTAGGCTGAGATTTTGGAGGGGCTCCGTAAGACTTCCATGGCTCCAATTTGCAAACGAGCCAGTTATGAGCTGGGGTCCCTATATCCCAGATAGGAGCTAGGGAAGGCAGGATGGCAAACTTACACAAAATATTTATCATTTCACTACAGTAACAGCTGCGTGCGCTGGTAGATGGGCAGAAGCGATGAGCTCCGTCCCGTCTGGGGTTTTGCTGCACCAAGTGCTCAGCAGCAGCACTGGCATCTCAGGTGTCTTTCTGTGGTGTGATGACACACAAGCCCATTCATAGCATGTTCCAGACATTAATTTTAGGCTTTCTGAGAACTGAGATACAACATCATGGAAGCTGATGCTTCTTGCAAGAAGGGGACAGAGGGCAGAGTACTCTTTGGCCTAGGAAGGGGCTGGGGGCTAGGAGGCATAAAGCACATCTTCTCAAGAGACCCCAGGGTGGTTTTGACAGACCCAGATCAAAGCTCCCATTGAAGCAAAGAAATATCTTTTCATTAGGGAGAGGGAAATCTCATTCAGGCCCATGCCAGCTGGGCTTGGCATTGTCTGAGTGGCCCAACGCACGTAGTGGCTTCCAGTGTCAAAAGTGTCATTGGATGAGGCTCTTTCACACAGCATAAACCAAGCAAAGGAGGAACGGTTGGATGAAAAGCAACGTGCCCAAGCAATGCCCCCCCCCTGCACCCCTCAGCTATTATTGCAGCTATTTTGCATTTGAATGAGAACTTTCTCCTTTTGCAGCCCACTTCCTTCTGGGCCTTGAATTGGCAAATGGAGTTGTTAAAAATCTCCAGTCGTGAGACCTGACAAAAGATGGTTGCTATAGAAATAATGGAAGTTGTATCGTGAGCAAAATATCTTCAGGCCCAGAGCCAGTGGGAAGGAGGAGGGGACACCTTGTCGGTCACGCAACTTCTGCGAGAGCCCACGTGCCTCCACAGGATTTCCCTTGGATACCCTTACTCTTGGCAATTTATCCTTTGGCTCAAAAGATCCACAAATGGAGAAATCAGAAGTATCAACTGGATGGAAAAGGCTTGAACAAACCTCATCTGCTCTTTCTCCAGCACTTGTGCCACCAAATTAAGCGGAGTGGCCCTGCATGCAGATTTATTCCTCTGCATAGGGTCTGAATCGGTTGATTTATTCAAAAGCAGTTCTCTTTAGGCTAACAAAAAATCTGTCCAGCAATACTCCCATTCTTCAAGAAATTATACGAAGAAATTGGAAGATGAGGACAAATTCATGGCTAAAGCTCCTGCCTGCTGTTGTACGGTGCCCACCCACTGAGTTTGGCAGTAGGCCAAGCTGTGAGGTGTTGACCTGCTTTCTCTTTGCATCAATGAAAAGCTTAAAAATAGGCAATGAGCTCAAAAGAAGAAACCAAATATATATCTTGTCTCTGGGAGTGCCTATCCAAGAAAATCACACATGCTAAAATCAGTTCAAGTGCTAGGATTTCCAAGAGCAGCCGCCGGATGGTTGGAAAACTGGATGATAGACTGTGGGTCCAAGGGTGGCAGACGTGGGCTTCCCCTTCATGGCAGCATTTACCTGTATATTTGTGGGGATTTACAGTCAAGGTGACAGAATTCTGGATTTTAGGATTCTGGATTTTAGGATTGATTTAGAGGGAGCTTGGTCTCCCCCAGGTTGGCATTGGGCAAGAAATTATAATCCTGGTTTTGAGTGAGGTGTAAACTTGGGAGCAGATGGTGATGTGCAGTTCCTAGACCAGATCTCAGAGAACTGCATTTTAATCTGAAGAATTTCATCATTCAGAACCAGCACATTTGCATCAAAGCTTAACTAACTGCAAGCATCGGGCTATGGCAATTTGGCAAACTGGGAATGTGCTGTTGACAACACGCAAAGAGAAGGGTCTGGTGGCTCTGGGATTAATGTTGTGTTTATGGATCGTTTTACTATATCAGCTCCCAAATGTGTACCATTAGGGGGGAAAAAAAAAAAGAGATACTATCTGCTGCCCTTGATCCCCTCTTAGCCCCCACACAAGGAATTAGTTTGTCTTTGCCACAGGTAATTGTAAGGCAGTCCAAAAACATGTCCATGGGGACGTGGCTTTGAGGGACATGACTCCACCTGTGAAGTTTAGTTGGGGGAGGTCACATCTTTCCATGGCCTTGTGGGGGTCAAGGATGGAAAAAGGCCCTTATATTCCCTGGGATGTGTTTGCTGAAGGTGGCGCGGGAAGAGGAATCACGGCTCCAGCTACACTGGCAAACGGAGGGTGGCATGAAGTCACATCTCCCCTTGCTGCCAGAAGTAAGAGATCAACAAAGTACCCGTGAAGATGCTAAAGGAAAAGAGAGGTGCTGAGGTCTGGGAGAGAGAAACTGCCCCCGGTAAGGTTGTACAGAGGAGAGGGAATTTGTGTTGCACGCATACTTCCTATGTAAGGCAAGGTAGCTGCATTAAACTGCTTTTTTGGTCATTAAACTCTGCTTTTGTGGCCATCTGCTAGAGGAATAGCCAGCTTGCAGCAAGAAAGGGAGAGTAGTTTTGTTTTAAAAATAAAAGAAAAATCCTACTGGTTAAAATCATGCCTGCTGTTCCTTGCAGCTAGTTTTGAATGGCTTGCTGACCATCAGCAATTAGCACTTGGGTATCAATGGCCAAACGAGGCAATTAGGAAAGAGCAGGAGTGTTAAAGCTCCAGCTTTCTCCCAGCTAAGTGGCAGAAGCAGAGCTGGAGCCTTTAATGCTGCCGGTCATGGTTGGCCATGAACAGTACCAGCCAGCTGATAGAGAGGTCTTGCTTCTGGTAAGCGGTGCCTGAAGAGGTTGTTCTTAATTATCTTCTGGCTCCCAGCAGCAGAGATCAACGCAGCCCCAGGCCAGAGGCTTGTTGGGCCAACTCCTGCGAGTGCCTCAGTGAAGGGCTTGTCACCAACGCTGGGAAGGGCTGTTGGCCAACTGGCATCGGGCAGGTGCGTCCCAGGGATCCGGGTCCGATCCAGCTCCTCAAGTCAAGTGAGGATTTTTCAGATTCGTCAGATAAATTGATAAGCCACGGAAGTGGATTTTAAGCAACCAAACTTCCCCTTGGACTCCTGAAATGAAGGTGAACTAAAGGAACTTCTGCAGGACAGACGCTTTCTTGGCTGCCCGCTGCCTGGTTTCTTCACCAGCACCATATGCAGGTTGTTCTCACTGGGGACTTGCTCCCTCAAAGAGACTGGGCAGGTTTTGGCCAAGAGCTCTGCTGAGGGCTGGGCTGAGAGGGCCTCAGGCAGCTCGCTTGCAGTCAGGCCCCTTTGTTGAATTCACCTTTGGAAAAGACTGACTTTTTTCTCATTTCGGCAGATATGACCCCAGCACACACATGGAAGAGATTTGAGAGAAAAAATACATTTTTATGACCTGAATGGAGTCCCAGTTTTGCAGAATGAAATGATCGTTATGTTAGGGTCTCTGGGCACAGCTACAATGCGAAGGATGGTCTGCTCTCCCTCGATGGGAATTACCCATCACCTTACACTTCCCAGCAGGACTTGTCCTACTTCACTGCAGCTGATGATGTGTTGCTACAGCTTCCTCTCACAGACAGGCTGATAAAGCGGTTAAAGAAAAGAAAGTATCCATAAACAACTGCAGGGAGGAGAGGAAGAGCATCATGTCAAAAATCTGCTTTCCCATGCTTTTTCCATCAGCATCCCACGGCTGGTCAGCTGCTCCCAGCTTTTCTCCAAGTTGTGTGCAAAATATGCAAACAGAACCTTCTGGAAACTCTGGCATTGTGTCCCCAGCACCCAGGGGTGCTCAGCATCCCCGCCTGGGGTATTTCATAGTGCCCCAGGAAGTGTTTTGTAGGTGCAGTCCTGTGCAGGGGGTGAGAGAGGCTCTGCTGACCTCCTGAACTCGGTTTTCTTATCTCCTTAGTGCACATTAGCAGAACAGGCAGGAAGGTGATTTTTTTCCGTCCCTCCAAACTTCCTCGGTGCTGCCAGTTCGTGCTTTATATTACAGCCCCGTTCAGCAAATGACTTCAGTATGCACTGATGGTGTTACAGGCTGTTAAAAAGAATAATAGAGAAGCAACCGTGGGAAAAGGGCTGTAAGGCTTCCGAGGCTCCTGGTGCGATCGCAGCCAGGATGAGTGCCCACAGCCAGGGGAATTTGCTGCACCAAAAACTTTGCCCCCACCCACCCCACAGCCTTTGTCACTGCAACGAGAGCAGGACTGCAGAGCCCCCGTGGTGCTCGGCTGTGGCTCTGCTTGGGGGAGATACTTTGTGTTGCTTCAACTCTGCGGCCCCACGTTGCAATGCTGAGACCTGCATCGCCGGCATGGGTGAACCTGCAGCTCAGCACGGGGTGACTCCCGCTGAGAGCTTGGCTGAGCCAGCCCCAGAGCTCCCCACAGGCACCCAGAGCCTGCCTTCCTCCCAAAAATAAAACCTATAAATCGCTGCGAATCGATCCCAGCATCCAGCACGTCCATCTGTTGCTGCTGGATTTTTACGCTTCACCATCAGCCACGGGCAAGCGCTGCCTGTGTGGCTGCTTTGGTGATGCATGAGCAAAGAAAACCTCTATTTGCCCTTAAACTGCAAGCCAGGACTGCAGAGTTTATAGGTCAGCTGTCTGTGATGGGAGCTGAGAAGGCGGCTCTGCAAAGCTGGAGCAGCACCTGAAGCTTATGCAAAGAGTTTTTCCAGAGCAGAAATTTTCAGTGGCCAGGGTTCTTTCAGCTCTAAATCAGACCTGCCCCAGAGAGGCTGCAGGAAGCCGTGGCGTTATGACACCCAGTGTTTATGTGTCTGGTTAACAGATCCTATGAGGAGCAACTGAAGGAGCTGGGACTGTTCAGTTTGAGGAAGAGAAGGCTGAGGGGAGACCTCATCACTCTACAGCTACTTGAAAGGACATTGCAGAGAGGTTGGTGCTGGTCTCTTCTCACAGGGGATTAGTGACAGAACAAGAGGGAACAGCTTTAAACTTCAACAGGGGAGGGTCAGACTGGACATTAGGAAAAAATTTTTCACAGAAAGAGTGGTCAGACAGTGGAATAGGCTGCCCAGGGAGGGGGTGGAGTCCCCATCCCTGGGTGTGTTTAAGGGTCGTTTGGATGAGATGCTGGGGGATGTGATGTAGGGGAGAACTTTGTAGAGTCGGGCTGAGGGTTGGACTCAGTGATCCCAAGGGTCTTTTCCAACCTGAATGATTCTGTGATTCTATGGTTTGGTTGCAGTCTAATGAGGAAAACAAAAAAGTTAATGTAGATACCAGCTATGTGGCAAATAAATCAAAACCCACAGCAGATGGTTGTAGCATTTCAAGGGCCCTCCCAGGGGCTGGCAGGACAGGGCTCACCTGGGGCTGTGCTGATGCCAACACTGTTTGGGTACATACTTGTATTTGTGTAATTTGTGTGTTTTGCACAAAGTTGTGTACTTGTGCACTTCTGTGCAGCTCACACCAAATATCAGAGGGGGAATAAGCAGTTTTTGCGTTGCTCCTGCAGCATTTGAAGCTCTTATGTGCACAATTCCTGTGCATCTTGTAACGGCCAGAGGCACTGCGCTGGGCGTTCGGTGTCTCAGAGGGTGTCGTCAGAGGGGTTGGGAGCCAAAGCTGAAATCCCATCTCACACAAAATGTGGGAGTCTCCTGCCTCAGTTATATCCAACCTCCTCCAGGTGTCAGGGAATTTTCCAGGTCTGTTTTGCACTTGCCTATAAAGACATAATGAGGTGGCTTCCTTTTCTTCTGGAAAAAAACCCACCTTTTGTTTTAAAAACTTACCAAAAGCCTTTTGCTTTGCAGACCCGAACCCCAGGATTATAAATTGCGTCTTCTGTTTGCTTTTAGCTCAGCTTGACGGGATTTCGAGCCAAGAAGCTCAACGAATTCGCTTTATACCTCTCCCAGTCACCACGGGGAGCTGCGGAGACCTTGCTGTGCCGCAAGAGAGACTTTATAAAAGTAAAGCGCCGTCGGGGTTCACCCGCGAGCTGCAGGGCTCCCCGCCGGGGAACGGCACCTTTCGGCGGCCCTCGGGAGCTGCGCAGCGTTGCAGCCGCGCTGGACCGCATTGGTAAGGGGTGTTTGCTGGTGGGAGCTTGGGCAGTGGAAGACATGGGAAACAACAACGCTTTGGGGCTTAAGTGCATCCTTCTACTCTCATAAAAAGGCTGAGAGTGTATTTCCTCCCCTCCACCCAACACGTGGGGGTCGGTGGTTGGAAATAAGCTCACAGCAACCAGGAAAATGGTGTTTATGGCTGTAGCTCTGCTGGGGAGCATCAGGTGAGGAGGAAAACAGGGCTGCTAAAACCAGCGACAGCCCGGTGAAAACCCTGCTGAAGCTGTGACTGTCTGGCAGATTTAAGATGCCAGAATAATAGTGAGGAGTGCAGGATAAAGAGCTAAATAGCCTGGCTGGGTCTGGGCTCTGCTTTTCTGACAGTGGCAGAGCAGGACTGAGGCAATACAGGCTCATTTGCAAAACAGCAGCTAAGCCTGGGAAAAGGCCAGGCAGGGGGAAAACGGCAAAAGCTTGAAATTTAAAACTTGAAAATGGAATAAATGCACTTAAATATCCAGATCCACACACTCCTTGCTCACCTCCATCCTGCTACGTGAAGCTTATTAGCAAGTCCAAGTGGGTTTCAAGCTGATTAGAGCCCCATGAGCATGGAGCCTGGCCTTGGGTGTAATAAAGTTGTTCTGAAGGATGGCAGGGGCTGGGAGGTGGTTTGGCAAGGAGGTGGGGACATTCAGGGTGGCAGCAAAAGCATCTGGTTTCCTGAAAAAGCACTCTTCTTGCTGGGCGAGAGGACAGATTTTTGTTGCCCTTCTCCACTGCGTCCTCACAAAGGGCGGCAGCGCTGCCGGGTGACTGCTGTTCCCGATCTGTGGAGCCAGGCTGGAGCTGGGACAGGTCTGGCAGCAAATTCCCAGCACTGATGGGACAATGCTGCAAGGCACAAAGCCTCTGTAAAGCACCGTGTCTGCCCTGAGCGCTCAGCATCATGCCGGACGCTTCCCCAGAGCAGCTCTGCAGGAATCCACCCTGATCTTGGAGATGTCAGACAATTCTTTAAAATAATTAAAAAAAAAAAAAAAAGTCTTGCAATAGCATGAACGAGCCCTGCATCTTATTTTAATGGATGCTTGAATAGGTGAAAGTGTCTTTCAGAGTGGCTTTGGGCACTTGCTCTTCCCTCCAGCAGCCGCCTCCGTGGGGATGCAGCGTGGCCCCTGCGGCCCTGGCCCGCGTTTCCGTGTCTCTCGGTCCCCGCACTGGGCTAGGCTGCTCCTGTGATGGGACACAACGTTCCCGCTTGGAGTTGCCCAGCAAGAAGATCCACTTGGTCTGGAAATTCAGCCCCAAGAGGCTTTCTGGTGACGTTTGTGGTGGTGTAACTGCTGGAGCCAAGCCGCTGCAGCAGCCCTGGAGAGCAGAGCAGCCTCCAGGACTTTGAAATTACAGTTGCGCTTTCTTTTGGTTTTGCCCCCTGTCTGTTTTTCCCCCTGTCCGTTTTGCCTTTTTTTTTTTTTTTTTTTTTTTAAACCAGCAAAAATCACACCACTCACTGCTGGAGGCCAAACCTCCCTTTCTGCTTCACAATACAAACTTCTTAACCCTGGAGCCATTTTGCATCCCACTTTATGGTAATTCAGGAGCTGCCCAGCTTAGGGGTTGCTTTTTGCCCTATTTAAACTCATCCCCCCTGTTTCTTGGCACCATCCCACCCTCCACGGGTGCCCGTCTCCCTGCGGCAGTCGCTCTGCCTCTCTCCCCCTGCCAGGGATGAGGGTTCCCGGCCTTTGGCTGCGGGTTCAAGGCGGAGGGGCCGCTGGGAAGTTGGGACGAGGCGATGGCGAGCGGAGCCTCACCGGGTGCCATCGGTCAGAGCAGCAGCAGGGCCGGCCCGCAAATCCAGGTTGCAGGGGAAACGGGAGAGCAAACGGGATTTTTAAGCCCGGTGTCTGCTCGGACGGGGTCACTGTGTGTTTTACCTGCTCATCACACATTTTACCAGGTCACCATGGGCTTCACCAGAGTCAAAACGTGATTTTTGGTGGCTGCTGGATGTTGTATCAAAACCATTGCATGTTTTGCCGGGGCTGCTGCATGCTTTCCTGGGTTGCTTTGTGTTTTACCAGGTTTTGGCATATTTTTCTGGGGCCGCTGCATGTTTTATCAGGGTTATTGTGTGTCTTGCCAGAGCTGCTGCGTGTTTTACTGCAGTTACTTCATGTTTTACCAGCCTGCCACGTGTTTTACTGGGATCACTGTGTATTTTGCTGAGGCTGCCACTTTTTTTTTTTTTTTTGAGTTATTGCATGTTTTGCAAAAGCCACAGAATGTTTTACCAAGCTGCTGCCGACGCTACTGGGATCAGTGCATATTTTGCTGGGGCTGCTGCATGTTTTACCCAGGGTTATCACACGTCTTGCCAGAGCCACTGTGTATTTACTGCACGGTACTGGCTTTGCTTCATGTTTTACCAGCCCACCGCATGCTTTGCCAGGTTTGCCGCATGTTTTAGCAGGACCACAGCAGATTTTTCTGGGCTCTCTGCACATTTTACCAGATTGCTGTATTTTTGGTTTGGGGTTTTGGGTTTTTTTTTGGCAATTTCTGCTAAATGCTGCGTGTTTTCCTGGGTCAGTGCATTTTTCCCAGGTGGTTTCCCAACCTTGCAACCTCTCTGGTCTCCCTGGGGCTCGGATCCGCCTGGCTGCAAATGTGTTTAAAGCAAACGCAGTCCCCTCTCGTTGGCTCCAAAGCCGAATATGAAGCTGTCTTATAGCATTATTTTTTCCGAGGGAGAGCGGAGCGCGGTGGCCTCAGCAGGGAGGCTCTGCCAGCTGCTCCCTCCAATACACGCACAGCCCCAGAGGGCTCAGCAAAATTTCCCAGCCCACAGGGATTGCTGGCAGGAAGCAATCTGGCAGACAACATGTTTAGAGGAGAGACTAATGTCTCGAAGCCACTGAACCATTTAATTGCCAATAAATACAGCCCACGTGTAAATAATTATGGAGATCCAGATACTGTGTCGTCTTCAGTGAAAGGAAGGAGCTGGCAGCCTGAAAACTCCCTGTGGCAAGTGTATAAATTAAGATTTCTTGTTAATACAGGAGAAAGGAGCATCAGTAAACCTGCCCGGATACCTCCCAGCATTGCTTCAGCCTCAGGGTGGCCCAGGAGGGTGATGATCCCTGCCGGGGTAAGAAGGGCCAGGCTGTGCCCTTGGCTGAGTTTGAGGGTAAATCTTAAAAATTAATCCATTTGCCAAATTAAGCTTTGCCCAGGATCTTGTTGCAACCCAGCAGGATTATTGCAATACCCTTTTTTGCTGTGTTTTGGGGGATAAAGAGCTGCAAGGATCTCAGTCCAGATCTTTGGACCTTTATCAGCATCATGTACACGCTGGCAGCAAAAGCAGATTTTCCTTCAGAGCCCTGATAAAACCTGCAGCAGCCCTTTGTCCCCCTACCCAAAATACTATCTACATCGCCTGGTTCTCATCGTGTTGTCATGTTTCTCTTTCAAATCCTCCTTTTCAGGACACTTAAGAAAACGTTACAAGCGCTGGGCATGCTGGTGAGCTGACCACACTCCCTGTCATGTCCAGGCTGCTCTTGAATCAATCTTATTAATCTTTTAGTTTAAATTTAGCCTGCTTGGGGCTAGATGCAAGCAAACAAGCTGTGTTTTGGCAAGTTTTGGGGCTAGATACTTTTTTTATTCCTTGTCTGCGTGTGTCAGGGCAGGACTGTAAGTGTTGGCCATGGCCTGTGCCGGGATCACTCTGTGTGTTACCAGCCTCATGCACCCTGTGGGTATCTCCATCTGCTACCGTCATCTGGGGGTGGTTTTGTCAGACCCTCACAGCCCAAAAATGCATCAGGACTGAGGGCTGTGTCCCGCACCTTGCCTGGTTTGTGCCGTCTCCTGTGCTCAAGTCCACATGCCTGGGATTTCCAACATTTTTATTAAGTGCATCCTCCCCAGCCCACTAATTTCCTGATTACAGACACACCAGAGGTGAGGAGGGATATTGGCAGTTGGATTTTTTTTTTTTTTTTTTTGGTCAGCAGTGAGAATTGGCAGAGCTGCCAAATTCTCCTGCGGATTTTAGTCTCAGATCTGAGGTCTGTGTGGCAGCAGGGCTTCACACTCCAAGTTTTGACCTGATCTTGTCTCTCCCCAATCTATTACAATTAACCAAACACTCCAGAGTGGGGGGTTGGAGGTTTTTCCCACCTGTGCATGGCAGCAAGGTGGGATGTTGCATCCATTGCTGAGCAGTTGTTAGCGCTCTCGGGGGCTTCTCAGGGCTCCTGGGGATGTTTTCAGGATGGGGCTCAGTATCAGCAAGTGATGTGTGTGGGATGGGGACGGTGCCACGTTTGCAGCAGCAAAGCTCTTGCCCACGTGAAAACATCCCATAAGTGCAACTGGAGCTTTGTATGCACAAAGTCTTTGTATTTTCTGTAACATCAGGTTTTCTTAAAGGTTTTCCTTTAAAGCAGCTTTATGTTTCGCACATTTAATTTCAGCTGAATATGTGATGATGCAGAGGTTTTTCTCTGTTAGCCGCTTCATCCCTATCTCTTTCATTAGGCTTTGACCTCGTTTATCACAGGGCTGTGGTTTCATTTTATTCCAGCACTGGAGCTCACAGGAAACCGTTGGCACATTGCCAGCTGAAGAGCAGTTAGAGAGGAGTCACCATCCACCACCTCGAAATCCAGCCTTGGACCTATTTGTGTTCAGTAGGTAGGTGTTGTATGATACACCTGTGAAAAAAACAAACCAAAACCACATCGGCTTCTTTGTGCTGCAACATCATGTGCAAGGAGTGGGGCTTAAAAAGCGGTTTGCAGCAGGTTGGTGGGGTAACTGGGAAGGCTGGGGCCGATGCTGGGAGACAATAAGTCTGCATCTGCCTGAGTGAGGGGTGAAAATCAGAGACCTGGGACAGAGAAACAGCAGATTTTGGAGAGCTGAGCTTCACCCTGGCTCTGCCCCTCCGCCGTGGGGATGTCTCTCTGGTTTAGGTCCCTGCTCCACCCTCGGTCATCCTCACTGCTGTGTCCAGAGGTTTGCAGGGGGACAGGGACTATCCCTCCCAGAATGGGAATGGATTTTGTCAAATTTTGGGTGGTTACAAGAGACGGGTACAGCTGAACGGGCTCACCATGGTCTTTTTATGGCCAACAGAAGAAGTAGGCACCTCCAGAGCACAACATCTGGGCAAGGTTAGACACCCAGTGCTGAGGCTATTTCCAGCCAGGTGTATGGAAGCTCAGAGCCAAGCACCTATGGCCAGAGGGGCCGAATTTTGGAGAGGGGCATCTCAGGCTGTGTAAGTACAAGGTCTGTAGCATAGTTATTGCCATGTAACCACTCCAGGGCTCAGAGTGGCGCTGGAAGACTCTCCCCACCACGTGTTTGCCTCATGAAGTTGCCCTTGGTGCAGTTCTGGGACATGGAGGGGTGTCACCAAGATGCCACCTACAAAGGAGCTGCATCAGTCCAGCAATTTGGCTTTTCCCCAGGGTTGATGGGTTCCTATAGCAACCGAGAGCCGCTTGCCGCAGCTTCTACCTTTATGACAATAAAAGAGCGCTTACGCTCATTTTCTGAAATTAGTGCCAGTCACCCTCGCACTGCGGTGCCACTTGCGTGTCGGCAACATGATTAAACTAATCAGCAGCTGGTACATTGGCTGAAGCAAGCCAGAGGCTGAAGCAATTATCCTCTGCCTCTGTTGGGGGACCCTGTGAATGGGTATCTGCTGTAGGATCACCCCAAGTTCATTGCTGCCAGAGACAACAAACCAGGGGCTGCAGGACAACCCCATCCCTGCTGCAGTAAATGCCCGAGTCTTCCTTATCACCCCCAAAAAGTTGAATATTAAAATGCAGTTAAAGTGATGCTTTGGTTGTGGGGGGAGTCTCCCAGCCCTGCTCCATCCATGGCTGGTGGGAGAGCCCTGGGCAGTGGTACCAGGCCAGGAGTGCTTTGGGTGATGTGGCTGTAGGTTTTGGGGGACTGGCACAAGGCACCCCATCTTTTATCGCCAGCTTGGGGAACAATGTAGAATTCAATATGGCAAACACCAGATTTTTCTCTAAGAGAGGACGTGGTGACCGTGGAACATAATTAAGGAGCTTCTTGTCATCTGCTACAGGAGCTGAATGAAGGGTAAACTAATGAATGAAAAGTAAACTGGGGTTTAAGAAAACTTCATTAATTAGCTGCAGCAAGAACTTACTGTGCTTAAAGAAATTAAAATGTGAGCTCAAAATCATCTTGCAGCGAGCTGAGGAGGAGGAGATACTGGGGGAATTCATAATGAAATGGAAACGGGTACATTCATAAATCAGCTGCGGCGCTTTCAATAATTCACCACTGCTAAGGGCTCCAGCAGTGCATGGAGAGGTAACACCCGTGTGGAGATGTTCAGTTTGCCCGATCCAGCGAGATCCTGGGCACTTCCCCACGGCCCTTTCTGTGTTGTGGAGGGAAAGTGGGATCCAGCTGGTCTGAACAGAGCAATAAAACCAGCGGCATGATGCCGGGTACAGCCCACGTGCCCGCTGGAAATTGCCACCTACCGAGTTACCAGCAGTGTTTTGGTTTCAGCCCTCAGAGGGTTTATTATCATAGGCTTCAACAAAATTATTTGTTTGAGTTAAGCAAAATAATTATCCTAGCTCTTTAGAAATCAGGCTTTTAAGCACTGGCAGAGGCAGCAGGGGCTGGAGGAAGTCCATTTTGCAAGGCAGCAGCAGAAGTTCAAGGAATAAGAATAGGCTATTCTATATATTATTTCATAGGTTATAAACCCAAGGTGAGTATTTGGATGCTGCGATGCTGGGTGGGTGTTTAGGTGCTTCTTAAGCCCTAAATTCACTGGGTGAAATAACTGAGGAAAGGGAAGTTGGTGTGGAAAATGACTCGTAACAAGGTCACTCTGTGTTACCTTTTGCATGTCACGGTTTTCGTTCTCCTTAAGGTGTAAGAGATGTTGAGCACGTTTTTGACAAGCTGCATTTCTAATGTTGGTACAGCAAGTACCCGTGTAGTGTCATCTTTCTCCTCCTGCCATCCAACTTGCTGCCGTCAGAAAAAGCAATAGTTCATCTTTGTTTAAAAAAAAAAAAAAAAAAAAAGAATACGTCTGGTGTGGGGTCAGCCACCACTGGTTCTGTCATGTCCTTCACAAGAGGTGGGGGAAGAAGATGGGGCCGGGAGGGATGTGGAGGTGAGCAAAGGGTCTTGCAGCAGTAGCAAGAAGAGCAATTGCAGTTTTAATGAGGCTGGGGAAAAGGCTTTGCTTTGAGCCAGCTCTTCTTCAGGGGAGATTTTCTTTTTATTGCTTCTGAAGTTACAGTTTGCTTGAGTGCAGCTTTTAATGTTTCATGAAGCAGAAACGAGGAGGACTGCTCCATGAGATGGTGGGAAGCTGACCCCAGGCACTGCATAAACAACCTTAATGGTTGGTGGCAAGATATCCGTTTAACTGCAACGGCTGAGCTGTCTCTGGAGAACAGGCTCCCCTTCCCCGGGCAGCGGTTTGTTAGGAGAAACCCCCGTGCTTTCAGGAGATGGACGCCAAGGCGCTCTGGAGGATGCCAAGAGCGCTTTGCACTATGTGAGTGCTCCAGAAGACGTCTTTGCTGTAATTCCCTTCCTGTGGAAGTGCCAGCATTGTGATGAGAAGCTGTCACTGAACGTTTTGGGGTAATATTGTACCAGCAGGTCAGCGTTTCAGGGCACGGTTAGAGCAGTCTTCATGCTTTTAGTGTAGTAATTTCAGGGAGCTGAGAGAAATGTTAAGGATTCATCTACTCAGGAAAGCCAAACTGCTTTGGGTGGCTTTGATGTGCTGTATGTGCATATGTGGTTTATGAAAATTATTATTACTTTTTTTTTTTTTTTTCTGGGAAATGCTTCTTGCAATAGACCTTCACTAAGGTAAGCCAGAGTTTGTAGAGCCTCTTTTTTTTAAGAGGGAGTATCTCTGTGCCACTAGACATCTTTCATACTTAAAAAATGTCTTTGTAGCAGTTAAACCTCCTAATCTAGTCTGATTAATATTAGAGGAATACCCTCAAAAAGGATCTGCTACTTGATAAAGATGGGTTTGAAAAAAGGGACAGGTAAGAGAGGCTCAGACTAGGACCCCCCCGAAAAACCCAGCAGGGGTGAAGATGGATCAGGGATCAGCCACCCAGCGAGCTGGGAGCAGCAAGTGGTGAATATCCTTATGATGCTAAACCCCCCTGCGATGGCACTGGGACTGGTGCAACCACATCACCCGTCTGGGGCTGCCCGAGCACTTCTACAACCCACAGCAACCTCCTGCCGCCAGCCCCAGCCAACGCTCCTCCAAGGCTGCTGCAAACCCCCCAGGGAGGGAGACAGCTGCCTTAATAAATACTGACATCAGGAGCCCATAATAACTGTTTGTTTTGCTCAGTCCTCAGAGCACAATGCAGAACTCTTAGCAATAATGAAAATAGAGGTGCTTAATGAGTGGAGCATCGTTCTTGCTTCTTGGCCACAAAACCGTGCACTGTTGCTGCAGCCTGTGCTTTCAGGGTTGTTACCTTTTGCCGAAAATAGACTTGCCAATGTTTTACTTTAGGTCCCCTGGACAAAAGAGGGCAAGAGGTGGTGTAGTTAAAGTGAAAACATTTCCCTGCTGTTCTGCCCCGTTATTTGTTCAAATTCCATATGGTCTGGGGGAAAAAAAAAAAAAAAAAAATCCCATAAATTCCTACCTTGAGGTTGCCTGGATAAGAAACAGGAAATTCCTTTTCTGTGTCAGATTGGCTTCAGATCTATGAACTGAGGCAAACCAGAAGGTAAAACCCCACTTTTTTCCCCTTTTCTCTGGTGGATGCTTTGGCCTAACTCTTCCTTCAGTGGGTTCATGCTGCAGAGCCCTGTGCACTACTTCTCCCAGCTCCAGCCAAGCAGCTGTGTCTCTGCAGGAGAATAAATGAGGTAATAACAGCTTCTCTGAAATACAAATATTTGAAGTTTGTCTTTCTGATTCCTCACTAAAGCAACTGCTCTCTAACCACTTCCTGCAGCAACCCCTTGGCCAAAGCTCATGCTTCCAGTGCCACCACCTCTCCCACCAGCCTGCGCCTAAGCACCGTAAGTCACCGCCCATCCCCAGCCCCTCCATCCATCCCCAAGAGTACCTGGAGCACCCAGGGAGACACGCAGCTCTTGTTGCCCAGACATAGGCATCTTATAAAGCCACTGGAATATTTTAAATTCTTATCTTCACCCCCAAAGCCATGTGGGATGGTCTTTCCACTGCAGAGAGATGCACCATCACCTTTTGGCTGTCCTGGAGCCAGTCTTTTTGCAAACCTCCTGGTTTTTGGGAGCCGAGTGGTGATTTAGTTAAATTTCCCCTCTCTTAGGTGTATCTATATTTAACTTATTCTGGAGGCGGTTTGACTCTCTCTTCCTGAACTCTTGGAAGCCTAAGATCCCTTTGGCCGAGCCCCAGCAGGTCTCTCTTCTCTGCAGCTGAGCCATTAGCACATTATTAACCCAGCAAGGGATAAAACACTTACTCCATGTAGTTTCAGCGTGAAGCCTTTTTGTCTGTTGAACAGTACAAACCACATGGAAACACAGAAGGCAATAACTGTACAATGTAAAATGAATAAATCCAGTTCCTTGCTTGTTCTTGACAGAGATGGGATGAATCCGTTATGAACCGCCCTGGATTTGGTGCACCTGGTTTCTGAGCAGCTCTTGGAGGTCCCTCTGGGTTAGAAAAGCAGAAGTAGCTGCATGTTGAGGTTTGTATGTGATGGCAGTTGGTCATCCCTGAATTATTCCACATGCTTGTATGGAATGTGTTGCCTACCCCGGGTTTTCCTGAGTCTCCTTCCCTCCCCAGCCTTTAGCTCTGTCTGAAATCCCAGGTGTTTTTGAAAATTTGCTGGACTCCAGGATACCAGTGGGAGATGCTATTATGGTTTAGTTTATCAGGATTTTAGTGCTGGCCCTTCCACAGCTCACCCTGTCAGTGCAAGATACTGGCTTGGTGCTGAAAAGATGACACTGATAATATTGATGGGGGAAAATGAGCTTTGAAATAGGGAATGAAGATGTGTTAGCATTGATTTGCTAAGTGTGTTGCTCAGTCTGCAACTTGTTTCTTGTCATCCTGCGGTGACCTAGGGAGTGAGGAGCTGGATTGCACTGTGACAGCTCTGATATTTAACAGACATTTTAAGAATACTTACACTGCTTGTTCCCAAAAGAAAAGCTGTGACTCCAAGGAGCACCAGGGCAGCTACAGATGATGGGGGCAGTCGCCAATCTAGTTCCTGTTGAGCACCTTCATCCCTCTGCATCCCTATTCTGCACAACAGCATCTCAAAGGCTTTATAATTCAATTAACCGAGAGCTCGTGCCCTGAGGGAACAAACCAGAGGCCAAGCCAGGTGGGTGGGAGACTCCAACCCAACCATGTGTGTTTTGGGGCTGGCAGTGAGCTCAGCAGCTTGCCCAGCAGCTTTCTGCAGGCAGAAGGTGTGTGTTGCTGAGCAATTGGAAGCAGCTGGAGCTGGCAGTGGTGGGTGAGGCGCTCTGCATGCAGCCTGACCCAGCCAGCATCCTCCACCAAAAATAATGACTCATTTTTCCCTGGAGTAAATTACTTCTTATTTCTGTAGGAGTGGGAGCACTCTGGTCTGCCAAGTCCCACAGGGTCTGGCAGGGAGAAAATTGCTGGAAGAGGAGCTTGACAGCATGAGATGATTCAGCGCCAGTTTGGCTGATGATGCCAGCTAAGCAGAAACGGGGCCAACTGGCTTCTTTAGGGGTGATCTCCTGGAAACACCGGCCCTTTTACTGCCTGCTTAGGACCCTGACAACCCTTAGAAACTGGGGACTGTAAAGAGAAGCAGAGTGTTATTGTATATATGATTCTTCCCTCTTCACCTGTATTAGAGGGGGAGAAATGACTCCAAGAAGCAAGCACCAGTGGCCAAGGAGCAAGCGCCCTGGCTGGCATCGCTGGTGGAGCAAAGGTGGGACCTGAGGCTGTGACCTCTCTAGGTCGGGGTTAAGACATGCAAGGCCACAGAGATTCATTTCTAGCAGAGCAAAATGACACATTCAAGCCTAAACGATGAGGGAACAGCCCTTCTTGTCCGGTGGAACCCCAATGTGAAGTTGTCATCACCATGATGGACCCTTTCCTGGACCTCTCCCACCTGTGGGCTCCTCAAGGCTCTCCATGGCCCTGCTGCTATCCTGAAGGGGACACTATCCCAGAATCACTGTGGGTGGGACCGATGGGGTCCTGCCAGAGCAGCCTGAGCCTTTCCCAAAAAGCAGAAGGAGAGGCTGTTGCTGAACCTGCTGACTGTGTTGGGGAACACCAAGTTGCTAGGACCAGACCACTGCTAATTAAGGTCAACCACATGCGTCCTTGATGATCCAGCATGCACAGAAAGTGATTCATCTTTAGAAAAAAGCCACTGCTCCTTATTTCTGTAGAAGTTGCTCATCTCAGCTATTTCTGGGAGCGAGCAAACCTCTGGGAGCCTGACAGCTCCACACTCACCTGAGTTGATGATTTGTGCCAAGACAAACCGGGGTCAGCTCGTGTCTGTGATGGGGCTCAAGTGGAAGCTCTTAACTTCTACTGCGTGACTGTCTTGCAGCAATTTCCATCTTTGTAATAACTAATGGAGAAAGGACAGGTTTATTTTTATTTCTCTGAAATTGGTCTAAGACAAGCAAAAGCAATGGGGTACCTCATTAGCCCTCCCATCTCCTCTCCATCACTAACTGCTGCTCATTCAAGCTGAACCTTGTCCCCAAGCAATTTTGACCCTCTGACTTTTCCACTGACTTCTGCTGAGCTCTGAGTACTTCAGAATTACTGGGAAAAGTACAGCATTTACTTCTGGGGTCAGCTGGGGCTTGAGCTTCAGCCCGAGCTGAAGAGATGGGGGAGAAGGAGGAATTGTGTTTGTCTAATGTGGGCAGCTCTTCACCAGCACCAGCCACCCAGGGGCCCTGCTAGGGCAACTCCATCACTCAAAAACATGCACCTCCTTCTTCAGCTGACCCATCGCTTTGCTTTTTTGGCATCCAGGGGAGCACTGCAGCTCTACTCTGTGTCTTTGGACACAGTCAGCAACAGGCCAAGGCAAATAGCACTTCCACCAGGAAGAGCATCACTCGAGGGAGTGACATTAAAGAAGTGTTTAAATCTGCTGCCTGGCACATAGCTGGGGAAGCCTGGCTGCCTGCCCCAGAGCTCCTCAGGGGCTCAGCCGAGAGAGGAGCCTTTGCCTCTCCTCTGGCAGCATGGAGGAGGGCACAGGAGATATTTATTCTGCAGCGCTCATCGCTTGTGGTTAATAAGAAAGTCAAACTGGAGCTCATGGCTAGGAAGAGCCCTTATTATGAGACAACAGCTAAGCAAACAGACATCAGAGGAGAAAGCTTAGGCAGGAGGGAGAGGGATCAGCATATCCATCTGCTACTGTGCTTGGGCAACCACTGGTTTTGAACCAAACTTATTGGGAAAGAGGGGGAAGACATTTCAACTTCAAAATGTCCAAATACCTGCACAGCTGCCCCCTCTCCTCCCATATTTCTTAATTCCCATGTTATTTATTACCCCTGGCTGTGGCCAGGAGCCCTCTGTAGAGGTATATATGTATTTCCCTTCTGCTGCTGCTCTTTTTAGTGATCCTTTTTTATTTCAAAATAGTTAAGTTTGTGAATAGAGAAGAGATCCTGTGGAAAGGTGACTGAGGAGAAGAGCTGCCTTTCTGCCAAGAAAAAAATCATTACTAGAGGCCTGAGCTGTAGTAACTGTGTTTTTAGACAGTAGAATTGAAAATAAGCCTAGTTTACTCATGTATCTGTTGCAGACTTACCTCTTCAGCTTGACTCAAGACCTGAGAAGGAAGAGAAGGGCACAATTTGTATGGCCCATGAAATCTGTGCTTACAGAGAAATGTGACAGCTATTTTGCAAGACCTATCCAGGAAATCAGAAATTAAGGGATCCCTGGCTAGGGTCATAATATTATTCTTAATAAACCAGGAAACAATCATAAAATAAAATAAATTAATGTTTCCTAAGCATTTTCCAGCCAAGTTCCTCCATGAACAAAATGTGTCCAATGATCCTGGTTCAGCGGACGAGGTTCCCTTTTATTGTCTGTTTTGTCAGCCACAATCGCATTCATCACTGATGACATCAAGACAGAACAAACATAGCAAGGCGGGGGCTAAAACCAGTGGAAAATTACCGGCTAATTTTGTTTGCTGTGCCTGATTAGAAGACAAAGAAGGAAATTTCCAAGAGGGTATTCAGTACACATGAAAAAATTCAGTGATCCTTCATGTACATTTACAGCTAATGCTGCATCTCGATTTATTCTGAAAGGCAGGACAAAGGATTTCATCATTTGCAGCTGCGGGAGAAACCTGAATGGTAATCAAATAATGGTAATAATACCTCGCACGTACGTAAACTCCTTCAAATTGTAATCTCTTAAGTGCTTTTTAAAGAACGGCACCATAATAAATAATATTATCTTCCTCTTAGAGCCATAGACATCTAAACAAGCTAAGGCTAAACAGCCTGGGCCCCTGCTGTTGTTAAATTCCCTGTAGGTTTGTCTCTAATGTTTTCCCTTTCGGAGGCCTGTGATAAGAAGCCTGTCAGCAGTACCCTTCCACCTAAGCAAGTTTTCCAACTTTCTTAAGAGCCCAAGGCAGAGCAAAGTGAGAAATGAGTTGATTTGGGGAGGACGTGTGGTGGCTCTTCCATGCCAGGCTCTAAGACATCCCTACCCAAAGCTGATGCTGGAGAAAAAGGGATGTGATTTGGGAGGGTGGTCCTTGGAGTTGCCCTCAGACAACTCAGTCTGGGAAGCATCAGCGTCTTGGATACCTGAGGGCAAGGAAGAAGCCACCAAGTCACCAGAGGTGAGGTGAAGGTTGGACGGTTGGCATGGAGGACAAAACTAGACTAGCTCCAAACAGGCAGGCTAAAGTCACATACCTGAACTATTGAAATCACTAATTATAATCAATTTAAGGAGAATCATGTGTGCAAAAAGAAGATGGCAATACACCTAAATGCAGTATTACCAGTTCAAAGTCAACAACAACTCAAAACTGAGGATATTGAATGCTCCTGGGCCATGTTCAAGCAGATGGGAGAGCTACAGGGCACCAAGTCTCATTAGAAAAGAGGATCATGAGATCTTTAAATACCCATCTATAATAGAAATTAACTGTAGCTGAGACACATGGAAGCGAGAATTGATTGAGCATTTGCAATGTGCAAAGGCCCCCAACATGAAGGTCTTTATCAGTTTTACCAGATCAGTTGATAAGACATTTAAGCAGGATGCGAACTGGAGGGAGAGCTGTTTACAAAGGTCATATCCTGTGTTCAAGACTCTCATGCTAATTAAAAAACCCCTTTAGCTATCTAACTTTTGGCTAATATAGTTCCTCTTCAGCTCCTGACAACAGGCTGTTTGTGGGTTGTTGCCGAGACCAAGAGCAGTACCAAGCTGGCAAGAGCCCCGGGTTATCAACCATATTTCAACCAACAAGAGAGTTTGCAAGGAGGAAACGTGCTTAGGCAGAATATTGGGCAAAAGTCTCAATAACAGAGGATGGCTCAACAATATTATCCCTTTTATACCCACCGGTTTCTGGTAGCAAAAGCTAACAGTATCTTCTTGAGAAGAGCTCAGCAGAATCCACCTTCAAACATATTTTTATCACCCATTTATCTAATTTACTTTCATTAAGGAAACAAATTATGTTCTTCTTTATATATCCAGTTTCTTTGAATTAGAGACTGTGGCTACTGGATTTCTGGAGTAGTTCTGAATTTATTCTCAGAAGACACTTGGGTTTTAGCTCGCCCTTGCAAAACAGTATTTTCCCATTTCCTGCATATAATTGGGAGAGATGAGCAAAACATCTCAACGGGGAACCTGGGGGTGGGCATTTGTTCTTGTGCTCAATAACTGCAAATTCTAGTCTAGTCTGGAAACATGAAGAGGAAACCTCATACTCTTTGTAGATCAGTTCTCAAGGATTGAGATTTTTTTTTTTTTTTAAATGAAACATGTAAATTGTTTCAGATTATGGGAGCGAAGGGGTGGTGGGTCTCCTCTTTCAAAGCCACGCACCTCATCGCATTAGTGCCTCTGAGCCCCAGTCGGAAAATAAAAGGACAAGAAGAGCTATTTAGGGCAATTTAAGGGGTTTTAATTAAGAATGAAGTATTAGAGCTTGTGAGGGGAGGAAATGAAGAGAGAAAGAATTGGCGCTGGATAACAGCCTTCGATTTCCTCTGGTGCCCTTGGTTAGGAGGACTAATAGCCCAAGGGAAGCAGTAAACACGACATCCTTTTAGCTCAATTAACACTAAGTGGGAGAAAATAGTAGGTAGTGTGGACAAACCCTACTTGAGTGAAGGGCCAGGATCCTGCCCCTATTCCTTCCACTTTCTAGACTTGGATATGCAAACCTGTACCTGCCATCTGTTCATAGCTATAAAATTTTTATAAAACAGATGCTGCAAACTGCCCCTTCAGTAAATGTCTCTCGTACAACCTTGAATTTAGAAGAAGCTTGATTTGACTTTGAAGCTACAGGGATTTTTATCACTTGGTGAAATGAATAAGAAAAAGAAAAGAACCTGACGAAGAGGGACCTCTTCTTTTCATTTTATTTGTCTGATCTTGAACAAACAGTGAAATGTTATTTTCCTGTAAGAAACTTGCAAGGAATTGGCCTGCATTTCTCAGCAGCCTTTGGGAAGAAATGGGTTTGCATCTCTGGCCACGTCCTCATTCCCTGAAGATGAACAGTGCATAGAATGGCAAACTTCATATGATTTCCAAAAAAGAAAAAAAAATTGGCCATTCATTACTCTCAAGATTTGCCAGCATGGCCGTGGCTATCACACAAACCTGTTACAGGGTGAAAAAACACGATTGCCCGGGTTTTGTGCCCTGATTCTTTTCCTTTCTCACAGTGGTTGAATCCATCATGCTCTTGGGGGACAAGACGGTGTGAGGACAGGTTGTCACCCCTTTGGGGGACACCATGGACACAGGGATGAACTTCGCACGGCAGCAGCCACCCATGATCCCACAGGCCACGATGGCTTCCTTAATCTCCAGATCTTAAGTGAGATCTTGAGCAGACCGAGTTGGGTCCACAGACCCACAAATGGCTATAAAAGCACCATTCCCAGCTCCCTGCTCCCACAAACCCCACTCCGTATGACATCCCCCTTCCTCCTGGGATTTTACAGGTCTTTGCTCTCCACAACCAGAATCTGCATCTTCTGTTGTTACTGCTCTTGTCCCTTCCCGTGTTTCTTTTGTTTTGCATTCAAGAAAAAAAAAATTTGAAACCACTGGGGACAGCAGCAGCCCCAACCTGTCCCAGCTGTATCTCTGTTCCTTTTGCAGCTGGATAATTGTTAAAGAGTAATAGTTAAATAAGGGCTTACGCAGGGGTGAATTTCTTATTTAAGACTTTACATTGCAAATGCTCAGACTCTTTGGTTTGTCTTCTCTGCATCTTTAGCCAAAGGTCAAAAAGATTTTGGTCTGGCTCTTGTTTGCTGTGAGATTAAGCCAGAGGAGAGCCTGGCTCATAAAGCCCTGAGCAGTGTTTAACCCTGTGCACTGATGATTTTCTGCAGACCCCTTTCATCCCACGGGATGAAAGAATCCATATAAAGTCCAGAAAAGTTTCCTTCTGCCTTGAAACAGCAGCCAGAGCCGGGAAGCGTCCATCTGGCGATGGATGCTCCAACCTCAGTCAGCCCAAGGTGACTTTGACTTGGAGGATCTGTTACGGCTTTGGGGTGCAGGTCCCACAGCCCCAGCAGGACCCCGAGACTTGTTCCCAGATTCTTCATTTGCTCATCTTGAAAGCAGAAAAATAAAAATCCCCTACCAACAGGCATGCCTGGGCTTTGCTAGTAAGATCTTGGCATCGGGAGAAGGGGGTGGCAGGCAGTGTGCCGCAAGCCCAAGCTGGGCATGGGGGAGAAGATCCTCCCCCACCATTCCCACAGCACTTAATGAGGTGGAAAGGTCGCCAGAAGGTTTAGCTTCACTTGCAGCATAAGTGAAATGGGGATTTGGGGATTTCTGTGTGGCGTTCAGCACAAGGAAAGCCTCCTCCAGGCACCTCTGCAAAGCTCTGACTGAGCTTTGGTGGGGAAAGGAGAGCCCTGTGCCACCCTTCCCTCTCCCCTGGGGACATTCACCTCTCACAGAAAATTGTTCCTACTGAGGACAAGTCTCTATTTTTTTTATTTGAAGCTGAGCCTCAGCTGAAGAGAATGAGCTGTGTGTGATACGTGGCTGCTGGTTTCCCTCTGTTACAGGCCGGGGCTTGTCTGGGAGGGAGGGGAGGTGCAGGAGTGCTCCAACCCTGCCCTTGGAAGGGAAAGAGGCAGGAAAAGCTGAACTGTGGAAAGGGAAAGGAAAAGACACCCTGGTCCTCTACCCAAGGGAACTTCCCGGGGCACCCAAGTCCTCGTGGAGCCCCCTGAGCACCCGCTCGCACTGGGAACCCCCCTCTGACCACCCCACCAGTGCCCCCCTTGGACCCTTTGGATATTTCAAACCCAAACCACATGCAAGCCACCTAAGACACTAGTGTGGATATCTACAACAGGTTGGATCGATACACCGCTGGCCGCTTTAGCTCCCTTCTGCAGCAGAACTGGTTTGGTTGGTTGTTTGGGGTTTTTTTTAATATTTATTCACTTTTCCACATTTTTAAGGATTTGTGTGGTTTTTCATTGTCGGCTTTGGGCCTGATTTTTCCTTGTGTGGCAGAAAGCTTTCAAGCCACATGGCAAAATAAAATAAGCCACATGACAGAAGAATATAGATACAAGGAGCTCCACATTTCTGTTTAAACAGGAGTCACAAAACAGAAGATGAAAAGGCACGTTTGCATTCCTATTTGTGCTGTTTGATGCTGGCTGCAGAACATAACTGGAACAAACAATGTTTAAAATAAACTAGAAAAAAATTCTCATATATTTGGGCTTTACTTTTGCTATTGATTCATAGGCAACAGTTGCACTTGGCAAAGAAACTGCAATTTCAGATAGACAGATACAGGGTGTTTGTAGCACTGGAGCGAGAAATCAATGTGAATGAAAGCACGTCTTGAGTCATGACCTCGTTAGGAAAAAAAAGCATGTCCAACTTTCTCCCTCCAGCTGGAGCCATTCCATTGCAGAGCTCTCCCAAAACCTCAGCCAGCTCCATTTCCCCAGCCCCAATCTCAGACTGACCCTCAAGGATCTGCCGCCGCCAGCGATGGTGACAGAGACAAACATGCCTGAGTTGTTGCTCTTCCTGGGAGGTAATTAAGCTGCAGTCAAGGATAGCTGATTTTTGTTGAATTTGAATCAATACAAACACACAGCCCGAGATTTCTGAGCCTTTATTAGAGGGAAGGACAAGCCATGCACCTTCTGGTTTGCCTTGCTGCTCCAAGACAAGCAACCCTGCCTCTGACCCTGCGTGGCCATGGGGACACAGCCAGAAGCACACACGGGTCAGGGTGCCCCCAAGGGCTCCTCCTGGGAAATTGGGTTGGGCATCTGGGTGTGAGGAGATGGTGCGTTCTCGGTGTGCCACTTGCATGGCTGGTGGGCTACGGGTGCACCAGGCTGCTGGGGACACCAAGCAGCATCTGACAAGCAAACCCACCCTTTACCCAGCAGTTTCTGGGTTAGAGCAGCCCGCTGCCAGGATTCCCACCTCCACCCAAAGCGCCTGAACATGGACATATACGATCTTAAACTACCCTGAGAGCAGAGACGGAGACACCCTCCTCAGAAAACACATCAGTCAAGATCCTTCTGGGTGCCCCAGAGTCCTACTCTGCTATGAAGGACAGTGATAATGCCACTGATGTGCCCCCCTGTGTCTGCCTGGTCTGGCTGTGGTCGGAGAAATTGGGACCCTCCAGTCTGCTCACATGAGTGGCTTCTTTAGAAAGTCGAGCAGGTTAGGAAAGTTATCCCCACGCAAAGCAAGGCATCCACATTTGGTGGCCATGTGCCCCCACACGGTCTCTGGCTGAAAAATGCACATTTCTGAATATGTATTGTCCTTTCAACAACAAACTGCAATTTAAAAGAAAAAGTGTGCACAGCAATTTACTGCTACTGTGAGAGCCAGTGTGGTGCCAGAGGCAGAAAGTGCTATCTGTTGCTTAGGAACAATCTTTATCCTACAAAATGAAGATGTACGCTGTCCAAAGAGTTTTTTAACCCCCCAAATAAACCACGGGAAGAAGTCTTTGTGCTCCAAATACTGCGCTATACCCAGCCATGAGTCAAGATATAGGGTACATGCCCCATGCCCGGCTGTGCTGCGAGATGTAGGGTATATACCCTGTCCCCAGTCGTGATCTGAGATAAGGTCTGTAAAAGCTCAATGGGAAACTTGCTGGCCCCAGGCAGCCCCCGCTTCCTGCCCTGGTGCTGGCAGGATCGTGGCTCAGGTTTTACTCCTCAGTGCACAGAACAGGCACAGAAACGGAGGCAGACTGCAGCCATGCCGCTGCAGAGGCATTTCTGAAAACTGAGGCTTATGGAGAACTACCTCAGGCTTGTTGCGTGTCTGGTCACTAATCCGGATACTCATCCTGCCCTCTGCTTCAACGAGCCGAGCAACTGTCTCTTCACTGATGCGTCTTTCCAGCTGTATGTGGGATTGGGTCAGGTGGAAACACCTCCAGCTACGTCCTGCTCTGAATGACTCTGCCTCTGCCTGGCTGCAGTGGTTGTTATTGCACTGATTTGTTTTCCCCAAAGAACAAAACATCCTGGAGCTGCTCAGAAGAGCTGCTTCTCGAGGATGCAGAGCCCATCAGTTTGTTCCCTCGTGCTCGCTCTCCTTGCCAGGCATGAGACCACTTCTGGGAACAGCAACGTACAACCACGACCAACAATGAGCTCCCGCGCCCGGTCTAAAGCAAAGTGCACAGCAGGTCCAAAAGCAAAAGTGATCCCGTGAGGTCCTTCAGTCAAGAAAATCTCATTTGCAAAGCTATCTTGTCTGAGACCCTGGTGGGAGTATCTGCCAGGGTGGAGCAGGTATTGAACCGAGAAGCCTTGCAGGACAGACCACTGGAGCTCTTCTTCTTGCGGTAGAAATAGCTGCTGAGGTGGAACCAGAACTTGTCGTGGAGGGAGGCATAGATGAAGGGGTTGTAGCAGGCAGAGCTCATGGCAATCAGGTGACATGAGACCTGGATGACATTGACGTACCTCTTGTCCAGGATGATGAACTCCTCATCGATGTCTCTGATGAAGTTCACCACCTGGAGGGGCAGCCAGCAGACAGCGAAGCACACCACCGAGACGGTCAGCACCCGGAAGGTCTTCTGCTTCGTTTTGGTCCATTTGTCTTGGCAGGGATAGGCAGCGCCCGGGATGTTCCTCCTCCGCAAGCGGTAGGTGATGGCACAGAAGGAGACCGACACCGCCAAAAGTGGGAGCACGTAAGACAAGAGGAGCATCAGGCACGAGTACAGCAGCCGCTCTCTCTCTTCGTGCTTCCAGAACTCTTCACAGATGATCATGTTGTGGCCGATGGCGTTGAGATCCAAGTAGTGGGTGTGCAGCGCTGTGGGGACAGAGGCTGTGATGGAGAGTAACCAAATGCAGGCCACAAGGCAGACACAGGCCCGGCAGCTTATCCTCCTGCGAATGGGGTACGCCACCACCACGTACCGGTCGATGGCGATGGCGGTGAGCGACAGCACCGAGACGAAGACAGTGGCAGCCTGCATCAAGGTGACAAAGTAGCACATGAACATCCCGAAGAGCCAGCCCTGCTCCTCAAAGGCATAGGAGACAGTGAGGGGGACACAGGCGAGGCACATGATGAAATCAGCTGCCGCCAGGTTCCCGATCAGGAAATTGGTGGTGCAGTGCAGCTTCTTGGTGAGCGCGATGAGGAGGATGAGGAAGAGGTTCCCCGTGCACGCCACTGCCACCAGCGTGGCGTAGAGCGGGATGAAGAGGGGCTTCAGCTCCAGGAGGAGGTCCAGGCCGGTGAAGAGAGGGGCTGAGCTGTTCTGCCAGGAGTTGTTAGGCAGCGGCGTGTGTGCCATGCTGTCCATCCCACGGCCACTGCTGCTTCTCCACGCCTTGAAGTCAAACAGGGATGAGACCGTCAGCCCTGAAAAAAGGGGTAAAAAAGGAGGGGGTGGGGAAGGGAAAAAGGAAAGGGAAAAAAATGGGGAAAGAAATGTGCTCTGGCTGTACTTCTGGGCAGAAGAACCCGTCCCCAGGGTCTAGGTGCTCTTGCACAGCCCCGTAAGTGATGCACCAGCCGACTTAAACGATGCCGCGACTTCTCAAGAGCGAGTGTGTCCCGTGGCAGACACAGCAGAGCATCGGCACGGAGAGAGCAGGCAACCTGGCTACGAAAGGGTTAACCAGACCTCAGGCAGCTGCCAGGGACAGGGAAAGCAGCTCGGGATGCCTCCTCGAGAGTAAGGTGGGAGCTGCGCTGACATAAAGCAGAAATAAAAGGTGCTCCTGCACTTTTTGCTTTCCCCTTTCCCCTGACAGCTCCAGACCGAAGTGCCAGGCCTGCGGCTGCCTCCAGCCTCTCCACCACCCCACCTTCCTTCCCCCCAGCCCACCCTGCCTCACCATTCCCCCGGCCCGGGGGGTTATTTTACCCCACTGGTTATTTCTCTGCTGCCCGTGGCGCTCGGGCTTCTCCTGCCATCGCTCCTCACCGCGACGGGACCTGAGCACGGCCACAAAACTACCGAGAGCAGCCCACGAGGGATGACGCCAAAGCCATCCTAGCCCGTTGCTGAAGGTGTGTTGCCCTTTCAACGCTGAACCGCAATTGTGTAAGGAAATGTAGGCACACAACTGTGTAAGAAAGTGGAAGGAAATGAAGAATTGCCCACCAGGACCCTCCTCTGGGACCCCACGCTGTCGAATTTACCATTTCATCCCCCTGGCCAGGACCTGCCCACTCTCCTTCCCCACAGTGAAGAGTCAAACCAGCATTAATTAAGCACCCCCGTAATGAGCTGGGACCTAGGACGGTTTCCCACCGCCCGGCCGCACAGGCAGCGCGCACGCCGGGAACACAGACCCCAGCTCCAACAGCCGAGGAGCCCCTAAATACGATCGTTATTTAAAGAAAAAATATTCAGCCCCGCTCCCAGAGCCCCCCTCCATCGCGGAGCCCCCTCCGCAGACCGAGGGGGGCTGAGTCCAGCCGGGACCGAGTCCAAGCCGGGGACTTTCCCGGAGCCCCCCCGGGGACCGAGTGCACTCACCTGCCGGGGGGGCCGG
>NW_020799102.1:1189318-1202735 GCF_003259725.1 Athene cunicularia
CGGAGCCCCCCGGGGTTGCGTGAGGCGGGGCGGGTCCGGGACCCCCCCTCGGGGGAAGGGGAGGGCGCAGGGACCGCGCGGAGATCGTGGGAGCCGGCAGCGGGCGCCCCGTCGGGGGTCCCGGTCCGGGGGGTGAAGGGAATGGGAGGTGAACAGAATATTGGGGTGAGGGCAGCGTGGGGTGAAAGGAGTGTGAGGTGAAGGGAGCCATGGGGTGAAGTGAGCTGTGGGGTGCAGGCAGCCGTGGGGTGAAGGGAGCCGTGGGCTAAGGGCAGCATGGGGTGAGGGCAGCCGTGGGGTGAAGGCAGCTGTGGGTTTCAGGCAGCATGGGGTGAAGGCAGCCGTGGGGCCCGGGTGTCCCAGTTGTAGGGTGATGGGCACCCACCCACGGGGTGCTCATGGCCCAGCCATGGGGCAAGGGCAGGGTGGGGTGAGGGTGGTCCAGCCATGGGTTGATGGGCACCCAACCGTGGGGGACCCTCGGGGGCCACCCACCAGCCATGGTGCGGGGCACAGGCGTGGGGCGCAGCGCGTGCCCACAGAGCTGAACCCCCCCGTGCACCCCAGCACCAGCCTGTCCAGAACCGATGAGCCAGCACGGGCTGGACACAGGGGCAGCGACAGCGAGGGGCGGCAGGGAATTGCCTCCTGCCTGCAGCCACAGGCCAGGGTATGAAAATGCCATCTTGCGTTTTATGTCCTGGTGGATAAGAGAGAAAACCTGATCCAGGACAGGATCCCAGCCCACCGGGAGCAGCGCCGGGACCTCCAGCCCAGAAGGCGCTGGGTGCTCCCCACGGCTGGCCAACCCCCCAGCCCCACTTTCCACTGCTGGGAAATTCAGCAGGATTGGCCCAAATGCAAACAGTAGCCAAACAACCAAACCACCAGCTTTTTTTCCCTTTTTTCCCCGATACCTCAGGTCACTTTTTATCGCAGATGCACTCAAACCTCGGTTCTTGCCAGATCGGTATGGGGGCACACCAGAAACATGTGACCTTTTCAATCAGCAGGCATTTCTCCTCAAGGGCATGTCAATATTGACATTTTTAAGAGCTTGGGAAAAGAAGCTTCAGCACTAAAACGCTTCTTGCACAGACACTTGAAAAAGCTTCTGCAACGCTTGTTGAGCATTTAGGGACACACTAGAATCGGGATTAGATTTTTATTTCTTGACTGTTCTCTCCTCTGTTTACAAATAATGTAAATGTATTTCAAACCAAATAAAACTAATCTGTCCCTATGCTGTTCGCTCTTAGAACGGAGCTGTTAGGGTTTAAAATGGCAGGTATTTCTTTTATTGATTTCCACCCACGTTCACACCTTTTGGGTTGCAAGTCTCAGTTCTGAAGAGAGCTGGATGTATGGGCTCAGGCTGTCATCCAGCCATAATCAGAGGAGTTTCTTGAAAAAAAAACAACAAACCAAACCACCAGTATTTTTGGATATAGGGCATGCATGACTCATATGGCTGAAGTCACTAAAACTATTCCTCTTAAATTCAGCATATGCCTGAGTGATGTGCTATACCCAGGTCACCCCAGGTTAGCTGTATGGGCAGAGCTTCAGGGGGTGGTTGGAGTTATTTTAACGAGCTTTCACCTTTTTATCAGAGATTTTACATGCAGTCAGGACCATAGGAGCAGGTCTTTAAACCAGGTTTAAGGTCAGGCAGCTCCGGCACTGCCCATGGGCTATTGTTCTGCTAAAACACGGCACTGAAAAGCCCGGGGAGCTGCCGGGGCAGCACGGCTGAGGCTTCAGCTGCACCTGAAGCAGCCAGAGGTGCCTCAGGAGGTGAAACTAATTCCCCAATTAGATATAAAAGGTCACGCCAGGCCTTTTGTGTAAAGGATTATTCATGTTTAACAGGTTTTTTTTGCTCTGCAGAGCCCAGCAGGCTGGAGGAATGGAAGCAATTTGCTCAACTTAGAAATAGCGATTTAAGTGCTTCACAGAACTTGGAGGGGAAAAAAAAATATAGTGGGGAAAAAAACACAAACCAGGTTTATTCTGCTAATTAGGAGGGGGAAGAGCTGCCTTTGCTGGGGAAGGGGTTTCCACCTCCTTGGCATTGCAGAGTAAAGGTACTCTTGTTGCTGGATTACGCCGATCCTGTGCTGTGTATGGGGCAGAGGCATGAGAAGGGGTTACCCAGAAATGTGAGTACCAAGCGCCGGAGCTGCAGGAGTGGGGTGGGGGGATGTGGCCCTGGGGGTGTCTGGGCCAGCAGCTCTTCTGTAAGGCTGAAAGCTTGAAATAAGGTGGGAGGATAAAATATAAGTGTGGCTGGAGTCATGCTGTGAGCCATTAAGGCCTTTGTTGGAGAAGTGCTGGGTTGCTGACTGGGTGCCCAGCTGAGACCCAGCAAACTCAGTGGTTAAACGAGCAGAGAAATGCCAGTGATAGCCAAGCTGAATGAGGGGGCTGGGGCTGGATGGCGAGAAGGCAGCATGACTGTGAGTGGGTGTGGGTGCCTACCAGCCCTTCTCCCCGCTGTCTTCCCACAAAGACTGAGGGCGATGTGTTGGAAAACTGTTTATTTTCTGTGTACAGGGCACGTATTGTTGCATTAAGGAAATTTCAGGGAATTCCTTGTTTTGCTTGAAGTTGCTTAGGGCCCTTCCCTGCCACCTTTCAGTGCGTGTCCCTGAGCTGGGGATTTGCGTTCCCGCCATGTGGCTGGTGAAGGGGGCCACAGGCTCGTCCACGGGGGCAGTGATGGGGGATGCGGTTCTTGAAACCCACGGGGCTCCTGACGGCTTCGGCACAGGGCGAGCAAAGGGCCCACGGGCTGAAATGCGTTGGGGAGACGGGGTGCGGAGTCATGAGAGGTTGTTCTGAAACATGCAGCCACTGCTGTCTGCAGGTTGTGTCCTTCCTTCTGCAGTGGCCGCTCAGAGCGTGCACAGCTGTGGTTTCTCTTCCACCTCTCTGGCCACCTTTTCTTGCAACCTCCCCTCCCCTCAGTGCTTCTTCCACTCCCATTTTTCCTTTTGGAAATGATTTCCAGCTTATTTCAAGGTACTGAATTGCTACATGATCGATTGATATGCGGATAAAGACTTCAGAAACGGGGGCTTGTGATAAATTAGCTCTAATTGGGCTTTTATTACTGTAACACAGTTGAAACGCGTGATTAAAAAGAGGAAGCAAGCATTGCTTCATACTGATTTTAGTGGTGAGATGAAGTTAATAAGTACAACTCCTAACGAGATTTGAGAGGCAAACAATAATCTCAATGTCCAGCAACTACAGTAATTACTTTGTTTCCATTGCGTTATGCAAGAGTGTTATGACAAGCTTGGTGCTAATGAGAGCTGAAATTAACCCCGGGGATAATTACCCTGCTGACCTGAGCGAGGGGCTGATGGGGAGATGGGGCAGATCGCCACCGATTAGAGACCTTGCACCCTTTGGTTTGTTTTTCAGCATGGACGGAGCCCACAGCAATCAAGCTATGGAGAAGCTTTTCTTTCCTTGGCTCCAAAATGAGCTGAGCGGCTGTTCGTTGGGTGGGCGTGGACCTTCTCCCCCCAGCTCTCTCTGGGTACTGGCTCCAGCCATGCCCGTGTCCCACGGGTAGTTTGCATCTGCAGGTTCAGCCCTGGCAGCAAACCTAGCACGTCATTTCAGGATCACAATGTAATTTTCCTGACTCTCCAAACTCAAACACCTTTGATTTGCCTTGGGAATGGCAGGAGGAGTTGGCTGGAGGGTTGTGTTTGTGGTTTCTGGGAGGGTAGGACCTAGATCCTAACCCCAGCTGGACAGGGAAGGGGTTGATCTTGGAGATATCCCAAAGGAGATAAAGAGTAAAAACAAAGCTGAAAATGTTTGAAAGGGGAAGGGGGAGCCAAGCCTCCCTGGGCAGCCTGTACAGCTGATTCCACATGGCATCTCTCGTGGGTTTGGGCAGTGGATTACAAAGGCACTGGGAGGGCAACAAGCACCCAGAAATCCACCCTGGGTCTGCAAAGATTGTCATGAAAAAACAAGCAGCCACTTGCCCCCAACCACAAACACCATCTTCCAGCTAAAATACTGTTAGGAAGTTTTTATTAGAAGTGTCAGGACAAACACTGCAGTTTTTAAGCTCTCGGCTATTCAGAAATATGCTGTCATGGAACTGCTTTGGAGCAGTTACTGCCTCTCATGAAAAGACTGGGCCTTAGTAATTTTTATCTTCTTCATGGTGTTTTTTTTTCTCATTTGGAAGGAAAAACAAATCCTTCCTTCTCCGCAGCCATCACCTTGAAGCTGGATGTATTAATTGCCATTTGCCCCATAATAAGGGAGAGTAGTAACAGGGTTGCTCATTATTTAACGTGGCCGGGGTACCTGCCTGCCAGCCCATCAGCTCCGTTTTCTTTGGAAGCCTCTGATTCCACCTGCAAGATCTTTTCATCTTTACCTTAGTAGCTTATTAAAGAAGGGAAAATTAATAATCATCATCAACTGGGATTTTTTGGGGTAAGAGGAATTGAAATTGTCAGACGTGTCCTAGGAAAGTTCTGCAAAATTATGACTTTTGGTGAGAGAAGGCTGTTGATTTGTCTCAGCCCGAGGGATGTGGGTTGCTGTTATTAAAGCTGGCTGGGAGCTGACTTCAGAGGTGAGTGCTCATCCCCACCCAGTAATCAGCAGGAAGAAAATCATCTTTGCCTCCATATCACAGTCTGGTTGAGAGCTGCTGTTAATTTTAAACAGCAGAACGATCTGATATGGGTAGCAGAAGGCTCTTAAAAGATCATCTGAGATGAGAGATGGAGTCTGGACATGACAGCAGAGTAACGAATCGCTGCAGGGCTGGGACAGAGCACACCCACCCCGACTCAGACAGATAATTCATCCACGGCCAGGGCAACTGGCAGCAGTGCTGGAGCTTTTCCATCTGCACATGCTTGGGTCAGAAAAGGTTTTTCCAGAATAACCTTTACTCATCCCAAAGTGCATGTTGCTCCGGCCCAGGGGTTTGTGTCTCTGCATGGAGACAAGTGATGGATTTGAAAGCTGTGATCTGCCCCGCTGAGCCCAGCCTGGGAGCTGGCGATGCTGCTTGAAGCATCAGAGCTTGAGGCATCTGCTATGACATCCCTGTGTCCAGCCTGCCCCGTACTGATGATGACCAGGAATCAGGGTTTGCTGTGACTTTACCCTTTTCTTTGTGCGTGGATCACCAGGTTGGCTTCTAGAAATAACCACAGGTTCCAGCACCTGCAAGACATCTCCAGAGAGCAACCAGAGTAGGACCACCCAAAGCCACTTCTGAAAATCACAGGATGGTTTGGGTTGGAAGGGACCTTAAAGCCCATCCAGTTCCAACCCCCCTGCCCCAGGCAGGGACACCTTCCACTAGCCCAGGTTGCCCAAAGCCCCGTCCAACCTGGCCTTGAACCCTTCCAGGGAGGGGGCAGCCACAGCTTCTCTGGGCAGCCTGTGCCAGGGCCTCACCCCCCTCACAGGGAAGAATTTCTTCCTTAGATCTCATCTAAATCTCCCCTCTGTCAGTTTAAACCCATTACCCCTTGTCTTGTCCCTCCCCCCCTTTCCTGTAGCCCCTTTCAGTCCTGGGAGGCTGCTCTAAGGTCTCCCTGGGGCCTTTTCTACTCCAGCTGAACCCCCAACTCTCTCAGCCTGTCCTCACAGAGGAGGGGATCCAGCCCCCCTGAGCATCTTTGTAGCCTCCTCTGGCCCCGCTCGAGCAGGTCTGTGTCCTTCTGCTGTTGGTGCCCCCAGAGCTGGACCCAGCACTGCAGGGGGGTCTCCCAAGAGCGGAGCAGAGGGGGAGAATCCCCCCCCTCGCCCTGGTGCCCACACTGCTCTGGGTGCAGCCCAGCACAGGGGTGGCTTTCTGGGCTGCCAGCTCACATTGCTGGCTCACAGGCAGCTTTCCACCCACCAACACCCCCAAGTTCTTCTCCTTGGGGTGCTCAGTTGGTGTTTATCACCTGTTCTGCAAAATGGCAATCATGGTGCAGACTGTCCTCCCGCAGCAGGTTGCAATTTTTCCCAACCTGAGATCCTGGAGTGCCTGTCACTTAGAAAGCAGGACGGAATATTCTCAGCATCATTATACGGTGCTGCCAGCTCACACTTCAATTGGATTGATTTTGTCAGTTCAAGTACACGGTGAACCACCTTTTTTTCCCCTCTGTGGGTGGGAGCTCTTGGGAAAGCGCAGGGAGGATCAGACTGAGTGCGTTTATCAGCACACGTCAAGCACAAACAAAGCCGACATCCAGAGGCAGTAGGCAGCTGCCCATCCTTGTTTTCCCAGGGATGTGTGTGAATCCTAGCTGTGGGCTGCATTTGTGCATTGCCTTGTGCTGGAGAGGGATGTTTAACAGGTGTTTACAGTCGATTAGATTCCACAGAGGCACTAATCAACCTCAGCCATTGCCCCAGTATTTGTTTTTTCCTGAGTCACTCACTGGTTTAGGTGCTGCTTACAACGAAAAGGTGCCTTGAGGCTCCTGTTTCCCAGCCCCCTTTTCCTCCTTGTGCCTTTCCTCGCTGTCTGATGCACTCTAGTAGCCTGGCTGCCGTTTTTGCCAGCACAATCCACAGCAGTTGCCCTTGCGTTGCTCTGAGGCAGCAGCACTCAGATTGTTTTAGATTTCACTTTATTCTGTCCCATCTTGAAAACAAATTACTGGCAGCCTGATGATGGTGATGTGTTACAATACCAGCATGATCCATCCCTCTGGGAAGTTTACAGGTGTAGAGAAATGCTGTTTCACGCAGAGAAAAGGGTGAAGTATTGTCTTTGAGAGGTACAAACTGGGGCGGGGCTGATATTTCTTTTGTCATTACAAGTTAGCAGGTCTCTGTTCGTAACAGGGTGCTTCCAGACACAGCTCCTGTGGACCTGTCTGCACCAACTGACACTCTGCTTTTTCTCTATTGCTATGTGGGTACAAATGGCTCAGCTTTTTGTTTAGCTTGGCACATCTCCCGGGATGCAAATTATTTCCACCTATAGGAAGGCTGGTGCTGCTGTGTAAAAAAAAAAAAAAAAAAAAAAAAAAAATCCCTATGGAAAATGCTGCTTGCACCAGCAAAAGTTTGCCTGGCTGACAGGAGCTAACCAGCCTGCTTTTCCTGGGGTAAACCGTAGTAGCTTGAAGTCAAGTCCTTGCTTAAACCACCTGTAGCACCACAGAGTGCAACGACACCACCCAGATGTGTTGCACTGCCTCATGTGTTCGGTTTAAGACATCTTGTAAAGTTCTTTGGAGTCTAACGGAGGAGTTCTTACGGTGATTTAAGTACAGACCCATCCCAAGTCTGATTTCTCTGGGTCAGCGTCCAAAGGCTGGGCCAAGTGAAAGCTCCCAGCTTGTTCTTCCCTCCCCACCCTAGTGCCTTCACTGGCCACTGCCCTTTTGAGCAACACAGGGTTGGACTAAAGTGTTGATGTTTCTACACAGTAAAAGCATGGTTAGGTTAAAACTAGGTAAAAAATAGCTTGTGTGCTCACCAACCAGCTTTTTAAAACACTTTTCTTTGTTCTTCAGTGGGCAGATCAAGCCCCGAGTCCTACCGTTTACACCCCAGTTGAGTCAGTTAGGCAGCCTCTGGAGCAAGTCTGGACTGACAGGGCTGGATCTACTGCTTGATCTGACACCCATCTCCCACTAAACGCCAACTTCTAAGCACTTTGGCAGGTTCAATTCTCTGCTCAGAAGATGATGCTGCAGTGCTTCAGCACCTCATTTACTGTCTTGTGCTGACATTGCCAATCAACAGCCACAAAAAGCAAAATGGTATTTCTTCCTGACTCTCATCCAGCGCGACGACTGAGCAAACCCACGCTAGGCCCAGCACTGTTCAGATTTCCTGGCCGTGCTGGAGCCGGAGGAGCTGCCACAACTATGCTGGAAGCCAACCAACCCTTTGCCAGCACAGCCATGGGGTTGCTCAGGGTGGGGCATGGCCCACCCCTCACCAATGGGGACTGTGATGGCTTTTTTTTTAAATTTTTCTCCAGAAGTCCCTAGATCCGATGGAAAGATCCGTGCCTGTTCTCCACACGCAGCAATAGGATTCCCTCCCTGCCATCCTGGCAGAGCCCGCTTTGCAAATGCTAATTACAAATAGCTCCTCTTCCCTAAACTGCTCCTCCCACACAAGACACTCCTCGGAGAAGCTGGAATTTTGGAAAATGAAAGGGTGTGAGCTGCTCTAAGTGCCCTTCTCTAGAGGGCATGCCAGGATATGTGGACCCAAACTGTAAGTGTTTCAGTACAGTTATTCTGAAAACATTTCTTTCTCGGATAGCTTAAACGGGAATAGACAAAAGAATGTGAAGTGTCTTCACAGTCATTGCTGATCACAAGAAAGAAATGCATTGACTACAAAACAGTCTGGGTACAAAGAAATTGCATCTCTCTGTACGTACTATTTCTGGTAAATACTCAGAAGCATCTTTGTTACAGCTTGACATCACAGGTGAGAGATGTTCATAGCACTGTGTCAGTACAGGAAAGCAGATGTATTTTTAGAGATAAGTTAAAGGGGACATTTAAAAGATGACTAAACCCACTCTCCACCAAGACAGGAGACTTGCAAGTCTTATATCACTGATGTTCAGGTGATTCACTATAGTTCTCAAGTCTTAAAAAAATAAAAGTGTTTGTTTTAATGGAGACTCACGAGTGTGACTTTGGGCAGCCTGGTTTTACTGCAAAAACTGATTGTGGAAACAAACACTGAGTCACGACGCCAACAGAGAACCACCAACAGAGAAACAAGGGTCGGCAAATGAGATAACAGCACCATTTATAACTGCACTGACAGGAAACAAGGAAGCTCTATCAAGAAGCTACTTTTAAAAATGTCTTTTGGTGCAGATACATGATGAACATGGCATGACTAGTGTGCACAGATGATCAGAACCACCCCTGCATGTTCTGTCTTGAGGAGCTGTATCCCACAGAATATGTAAGCTGCTTCCCTCTACCGACCTTCCATGTCAATGCCAAGACAGAAAGCACCCATTCAAGTACACGGTTAGGGATTCTTTGATTAGTCATGGGAAATAACCTTCTGCAGAGTTAAACAGGATGACAAACAAATACTAGAACATAATATTTCAAGTCAGAGAATTGTATGCAAGTCTGTGATGAAAACAAGTTGTTTGTAGCCTCCCTGGTTATTGCTCTGGGATTCCCGATACAGAATCTCACCTGACCCTCTTTTGGAAAGGCTGAAGGAGATAAAGAACAGGTACCAAATCACCAACAAGAATAAAAATACTCCCCCTCCAGCCTATTCTATAACACCTAGTTTGGTCAATAAAGGGGGACATTGTAGGAGGGTACATCAGAGAGGAATGTTAAATAGTTACAATGTCAATGATACCATCAATTTAACCATCACAGTGATAGCTTCCTGCAGGGTTCCAAATTCATGTAGGTGAAAAATATCTGTCTTCCTCCAGGCACAGCTCAGGGCCAGCTCAGGCTTAAACAGGGAAGATCAACAGAAAACACCACAGTGGACTTTGCAAGAAAGAAAGAAAAAAAAGCCCAACTGAGTAATAAAAAAGGTACAAGACAGGAAAAAAAAAACTGATTCAGTGGTTTTATCTGTTCTATTCTAGACCGTTATGTCTTCTGATGCTTCTGAACAACTGCTATTTGTGTTTAATACATCTCCTGATGAATTACAAACGATTCACATTCAGACTGGAATGATCAGGTTGCTACAGGCTGGGAGAAGATGGAAGTAAGATTACAGTTCAGTACGTGGGGTCACAGGCATTCTGCTCTCATCCGTAACAAATGCCAGTCACTGTCTCTGGAGGGCCAGAGCTGGGTTTTTTGTGTGTTGGGGTTGTTTTTTAAATGACTGATAATTGGCACTTTTGCTCCCCCCGATATTACTATCGCTGGATACAACTTCATCAGGGCTGGGAGAAGAGGCATCTCTGTGGCAGGGCTGGTGTCTACCTCACTGCTCGGCGGCTGGAGGGTCTCCCTCCGTCTCCTGCTTCTCTGGCTGAGACTCCGGCGGGATGAGGTACTGCACCTCCTCGGTACTGATCGCCACTTTATCAGGCTGCAGCCAGCGCTTCAGATGTTCTAGTGTGCTGAGGGAAAGCAGAGACACAGAATGAAACATGAGCAATTCAGCCTCCCAGGAATCTATGAAAAAAGCATCAGGAAAATCCTCCACATATATTTCTTGCACCTCTGCAGGTGTTCCTGTTGCCATGGATAAGATCTGTCATGAGACCGATCTGTGTGCCAGGGGAGTAAGTGGAATCTTTCATCCTACAAAGACATTCTGCTGCAGTTGGGCTTTTTAAACTACTGTTAGAAGAGTTCCCCCCTAGAATGATGCAAATGGTCATTATCAAACAGTCTGAGGAAGCCTGCAACAGCCTTACCAAGTTGCAGTGAGATGTGATTTCTGTCTTAGTGCCCCGTCACAAGTCCTGACAAAACCTTATTTTAGTTTTTAAGAAATAGAAGTCTGTTTGCCAACACAGTAAGTGGTGATCCCTTCTCATTGACTTGCTCATTACCTTTCATCAGAGTCGTGTCCCTCAACATAAAATTCAGACTCAAACTTCTCCTGCAGGAACCTGTCCCAACATTCCTTCTTAGCCTGGGCGAGAGTGCGCAGCATATCCTTGGAGGTCACCTCCCGAGACAAGCCTTTAATTCTCATGAGTCTTCTCTCTGTGAAGAGGCAAAGGAGGGGTCTTTATTATGTTTTTCTGAAAGGGAAGAAAAGAACTACCTGGACTTCTATATCAAAAAAGTTAAATTAACTTTTCAAGACTAAGTAATATTTTAAAAGTCATTTTTCACTCTGTATTTTACATCTGCACAACCGTCTTTGTTGTATGTATACAGGATAATTTTTAGGTGATGCTTCTGAAGAAAATAAGGTTTATGCAATCAGTCAACTCCACCCAGTTTTGAGTTTTCATAACTTTCACTTACTGTTCAGTTCCCATAAAATCACAGGAGAGTACAGATCTCACAGGAATTACGTTCCCGCCATTTCCATGCAAATTGGCATGGAATAGAAACCACACTAATTGCAGCATGAATCCAAATAATGTGCAAACTGAGGAAAAAAAATGTGAGTGCAGCAGTATTATTAGCTGGATATCTTGTAACAGAATGTGATATTGTGAGTTCCTCAGCCACAGGGGACAAGGAAAAGCGTTTCCTTATCAGACACAGGGTAATCTAACCATTATACATAAAGAAAGCAAATTTCATTAATTCCTCCGGTCACAAAATCCCATTATACCAGTTTCCTCCTTAAAATGGCTCAGGTACTGACTTATCATCACACTTTTTACGGAAAAGTGTATCATCATTAGTGGAATGGGGCTAGTTCACAACACTGGGGCCCCCCTGTTAAGCTTTCTGGGGTTGTCTTGAGTTGCAGAATTGAGCTGTCATCAAAGCCTCTGGCCCTAGCAATTCTGAAGATTTGAATTATCCTATTTGCCCAGACATCCTGCCAGGCTGACGCTGGGATTCTGCAGTCACTAATCCTGGCCAGGTACAAACACAGAACAGGTTTATTTCTGTTGACTTAGAATATACAGGAGAAACTTTGTGCTAGCATTACGCTTTCATCTTGGCTGTGAGAAAACAGACACAGCTCTAGTCTGAAGCCTGCTTGTAAAAATTAACCCACTGGCATTTTCTGAACAAGTCGGAACTGCAGCAGTAATTAATACCAGAAGAGCAATGTATGTCTCGTTGCTGTGGCACCCTTGATCTAAGAACTCTGAATAATGTACTGCAAAACAATAGTCTTAAACAGCAACTAAGGCAAGATGGAAGTTTTAGCAGAAATAAAAGCTTAAAAAGCCACTTCTGCCACCCATTCCTCCTGGCCTGTTTCTGTGTGCAGCCTCCAACGCAAGCCAAGACAACTATATATGTGGCTGTAAACCAGGTTACAAAGTGACCCAAGACAAAAATAACTCCACAGAAGGGAAGGAACAGGGAAAGAAGAGCCATAAAGATGGAATATTTTGAGTGGAGGGAGGAGCAGCCCAACTGCTGGAGAGCAAGGGAAGCCCAAAGCTTCCTCCTAACAGCCCAGAGGAGCGCCTGTCCCAGGGCTGAATGCTGTTGTAGTAAGGCCTCCGAAGGCAGTAGGAAATACTTAAAACACGTGACAAATTCCATGGCCTTAGAGCTAGACTGCAGCGCTTAGCTGTACTAGGATGTCAACTCCAGTACTGGTAACCCTATCATCCCTCATATCAAGTGTTTCCATCAGCTGTTATGCTGCTCACAATCAATTTGTAGCTTTATAGATTATGCAGGAATTAAGAGAAGCAATTGTGCAAAGACGATCTGTCATCTTAAAATACAGACTCTAGCAGGCATGATTTAGGAAGGCATCTGAACTTTCTTTCCCGTACCCATCCCCCTCCTCTCCAATCATAAAACAGGTCACAGAAAGAAATCTCACTTTTCTCTTTCCACTCAGAAGCATCTCCTGAGACTCCACAAAAAGAATAAGACAAATACAGGTAACACAAAGCCACACAGGCTCTATAATGAGTTCAGAATGCACTTCCCCTCCCCAAGTCAACTACAGTGGAACTACATGCTCTTCAGAGAAATAACAGCCATGTCCCTTCCCCACTTATTTTAAGGGAAAAAAAAACCAACAAAAAAACAATCTGTACTTGACAAAAAGTTCCTTTCAGTGGCACAGGTGAAGGAGCTATGATCACACTTCTCATTTTCACTAATGCACTTAAACGAGTCAGATGCTCTATTAAATAGTTGCAAGACATCTTTCCAAAGCCGTGAGCACCATCACCTCAGCTGCATAAACAGAGCCACAGCTGTCATCAGGCACCTAAGCAGATGGAGAAATCGAAGCCTCACCAGACACTCACCTAGGGATGCTAAATACACCTCCGAATCATTCAGGGGTGCCCAGGGCTTCAGATCTGCTTGGGAAGAGCCATCTGTCCCACTGCCCTGGCTTCCTCCATCGGTGTAGGAATCCATGAAGGAGTCTGTAAAAGCATCGCTAGCATCTTTCTGGTCAGGATGTGGCAGGCACGAGCAGATTTCAGCCCAGAGGTCTTCGCTGGACCTGGTAACCACGGAGTCAACGCTCTCAATCATTCTCATCGTGAAGTCCTGAGGTGGGGGAATCGAGCGATGAGTACTGGGCAGAAAGCCCTCTCTCGCAGGCCTCCCCCCTACCTACACCCCCCGCCCGAGTCATATCATCAGATGTTTTCGGGCCCTCTCATCCCATCGGGGAAGAAGCCTCCCTCCAGAGAGTGATGAATCGCTCCAGTGTGTCGCGTTTACACCCAGGGGCCCAGCGAGCCCCTCAGGGCCTGAGGGACCCCGCAGGCCGCGCTGCCCCTGCCGGCACGGCGCCCCCGCCGCCCCTTCCCTCGCGG
>NW_020799102.1:1202785-1208827 GCF_003259725.1 Athene cunicularia
GCTACCGCCGCCCGCACCGTAAACACGGGAAACGGCGACAGCTTCTTACGGCGCGATGATTGGCACCGGGGCTGGCCAATCGCCGAGCTCTCCCGGCGGCGAGAGAGCGCCTATTAGCCCTTCGCCCAACAGAGGGCGGGGAGTCGGCATGGTGCGTGAGGAGAACTGAAGCCGCTGCGGCGCCATCTTGGCCAAGGGCGGAAGTTTTCCTGCGGGGAGGAGGCGAGTGCGCTGTTACACCTGGCAACGGGCCGCGGGGGCCTCAGTGCGGCTGCGCGGTGGGTGCGGGGCGTGCGGGGCCGGTACCGGGGCCGGTACCGGGGCCGGTACCAGTGTAAGGGGGGGGCAGGGGCCTGCTCCGGGCCAGCGGCCTCCCAGTGCTGTAAGGGGGGGGAGGGGAGTGCCTTGTGGCGCCGGTGCCTGGGTGCGCCCTGCGGGGGGCTCTGCCGCGGCCTTTCCGAGGAGGTTCCGGCCTTCTCCCCGTGCCTTCCCGCGGCTGGGCCGGTAGCCGGTGTCACCCCGACCCTCAAGGCAGCTTTGCCAGCGGCGGCTTAAGCCCGGCGGTTGCCGTCGCCCAGCGGCAGCTCCCGGTGAGAAACGGCTTCTGCCTGGCCCCGTGACGGGGTTTTCGAGGGCTCCTCGTGCAGCAGCTGCTCTAGGTGTAACTGGTCATTTAAATGCAGAAAGCTGCAGCAGGCCAGTAATTATTTCTTACAGCTCTTGCTGTAATCATGGGAGCGGTGTTGATCCTGACAGCCACCCCTGTGTTGCGCGTAAGCTCCGTCGTCTTTCAAATAGTATAAATATTTCATTCAATATTCAAATAAGCACAAGATCGTGTTACAACGAGGAGAGGTGAAGCTTTGGGGTGCCTGTCAAGCCGCTGGGTTTGAATTCCCTCTCTCAGCAGGCCGCTGCCTGTTTCCGTGGGATGAGCTGTCTGCTGCCCTGCGCTGTGCTTACACTCATGGGACTGTTCTTCGCCAGAACGATGGCCTGGACGTCAAGCGGAAAGACACACCCCGAGCTGGTCAACAATCTCTACAGTGAGTACCAGAGCTGCCGGCAGAATCTGTTGGCACTTCAGTGTAAGGTTATTTGGTGTTACGCAGCCATATGCTGCAATTCTGTTCACTGTGAAACGTTGGAGTTACACGGCCTGAATTTCAGTGTTTGTCCCCGTCTGAACTTGTTCTATTTATAATTGGAAACAAGATGTTACGCCAGGAAAGACGCTCCATGGCCTTCCCTCTGCTCCTCCGGAGTGGTGAATGCCTGACACCTTTTACAATGCTGCACACCGTGAGGTCGCTCTGAGCCTGCAGCTGCTGAGCTCCCTGGCAGTCTGTGCTCCCTTCCCCGGGGCTGGGGTAGTACTTGGTGCCACCACTGCTCTGGATGGCGGCTGGAACACCCTTAAAAACAGCTTTGAATTTTCCATGCTGCTAAAGCTGTTTTTTCCCCTGTAAGAGTTCCCTCAGAGATGGGGTGTGAAGGGATGCTGAATATTTCTGCAGTCGTTGCTATTAACTTTAGTTTACTCGCTGTGCCAGTGCTCCTGAAACCTGATCTGGGGTCTCCGCTTTCAGGAGTGAAAGTGTGACTCTATCTTTCATTATGTTTGGCAGTCCCAGAGACATTGCTGGTGTAAGTCGCTATCCTCCAAGAGAGACTGGGCTGGCAGTTGGGACGTAGCATGATTTCATTTGGGGTAGCACAAACCGGAAAGGAAGTTACTTCCATCTGCGGTTTTGTTTTCTGTCCCTTCTCAGATCACTTATTAAGGTTGAATTCTCCCAGTTCCATTGCCTCCATGAACTGTACTCTGCCCTTCCAAACTTCTTTCTGCAGTACTGAGGATTTAAGTCCTTTCTGTCTGTTTTCCTTCTTCCCCCAGAAAAAGGGATAATTAAATCCCAGCGAGTCTTTGATGTGTTGTTGGCTACTGACAGAGGTCACTACATCAAATATTTCCCATACATGGATTCTCCTCAATCTATTGGTGAGTAACCAACAGCAGAAGGACACGGACCTGCTCGAGCGGGGCCAGAGGAGGCCACAAAGATGCTCGGGGGGGCTGAAGCCCCTTCCCTGTGAGGACAGGCTGAGAGAGGTGGGGGGGGTCAGCTGGAGAAGGCTCTAGGGAGACCTTAGTGAGGCCTGCCAGGACTGAAAGCGGGGAGGGACTCATCATCAGGCAGGATAACAATAGGATGAGGGATAACGGGTTTAAACTGACAGAGGGGAGATTTAGAAGAGATCTAAGGAAGAAATTCTTTCCTGTGAGGATGATGGGACACTCTCACAGGTTGCCCAGAGAAGCTGTGGCTGCCCCCTCCCTGGAAGGGTTCAAGGCCAGGTTGGACGGGGCTTTGGGCAACCTGGGCTAGTGGAAGGTGTCCCTGCTCAGGGCAGGGGGGTGGGACTGGATGGGCTTTAAGGTTCCTTCCAGCCCAAACCAGTCTGTGATGATAAATTCTGTCATTTGTTTCCTTTTAGGATACAAGGCTACAATCAGTGCACCACATATGGTAAGATGAAACTTTTTCACTTTCAATAGAAATGGAGGAAATTGTTTGTTTGCCATTTTTTATTTTAGTTTGTCTTTTTCTTAAATGTAAAGAGGTGAAACAGATCCCACAGACATGATTATCATGCTTGTTTCTTTAGGCATGGTATACGTGAAGGTTTTTTTCTTTTTAAGAAGAATTTGCCCTATACTCTTTAAGTTGCTTTAAAATATGATTAGATAGGAATTCTGTGCAGCTGAGGTTAGCCATTGACGTTGTCCTTTTTTGCATGAGACCTTTTTTCCTGCTGCTTTACATCTTATTACTGAACCTCTTCCTAAATGCTGTTCTGCAAAAACGGAAACATTTGAGTTTCTGAATGTGTCAGGCAAAGTGCCGGGTGTGTTGTGTTTAAATCTGAGCAGGTAATGCTTTGAACACAAAAAAGTTTTAGGAGAGGAAACTGAAATGGGATATTTCACATCTTGTCTCTGCAGCATGCCCATGCACTGGAATTACTAAAGGACCAGCTGGTGGAAGGTGCAAAAGCACTGGATGTGGGCTCGGGCAGCGGCTATCTCACAGCTTGCTTTGCCAGGATGGTAAGCTGGAAGGGCTCTGTTTCCAGCTGCTGAGCTGTCTCGGGATGGGTCATTTGCCAGAGCTGGTGTGTGCTTTCTGCAGGGAGAGGAGGAGGTGGGAGGAGGGGGTGACCTCTGCCCAGACCAGTTTGTAGTAAAAAAATGTAGTCATTTTTTCAATCTAAATGGATGCTGTATCTGCGGTGAGGTGTTTTGTCTGATAACCCCGTTCAGATCAAGGGGAGTGTGTTAATCTACTGTGCCAGTCCACTGTCGGTTCTTCTTCGTTTGCTTCTTAAGTAGTCACAGCGTGTTTCTTTGTTTTCTAAACTCCTGAAATTATTTTCTGTGACGTGCTGGAAAGCTGGTCAGGTTCCTCTTCCTCAGGAGGTTAGTTAGTCAAGAGCTGGCCCTGCCCCAGAAGCTGCTAATTCTACCAATAATTGTTTATTTGGAAATGAAGAATTACTGGGAATCCCTGTAGGCAGTGTCTAGTGTATCCCTTGAGTAGCTAATACAACTGGGACTCCTCAGCCTTAAAACCAAAGGGGCAGAATATTTGCACCTCCTGTTCAGAAACTCTGCTCTTAAGTTTCTTCTTGGAAATCCTCCAGTCAGTAACTTGCCCCATAAGATGCATCTCTGCCCATATAGGAGGTATATAGGTGTTTATCTGCTGTTTTTCTTTTCAGATGGGCCCAACAGGGAAGGCTGTGGGCGTGGAGCACATTAAAGAGTTGGTACATGAATCCATCAGAAACGTGCAGGAGGATGATCCAGCTTTGCTGAGCTCTGGCCGTGTCAAGCTTGTGGGTGAGCTCCCTGGGATCCTGGTGCTTGTTCTGGGAACGTGTCTGCTCTGGCTGCCGCAGGGCTCTGCCTCTCCAAGCGCTTGTACCACCTGGTGTTGGTGCGTGCAACAGTGTTGCCAGAAACCACTGGCTGAGTAAGCGCTGTGCCACACCAACCTGAACACCACGGTGTAAACAAGTGGTATTTAATGTCACAGGCAGTCTCATCACACCCCTTACCTCCGAGTGTGTAGTGACTATCTTAATGCAGTAAGAGACACTGTTTTGAGGGGAGCGGCTATACCACATCTGGGTGTTAGTTTATTTGAATGGGTTTGCATAGACTATTGTGGGTTTTTTTGGAGAATAACTTGAGTCAGCTCTTCCCGTGTCTGGAATCTCAAGCTTGCACAAAGCCACTGCGTTATTGAAAGGCCTTCGTGGCTTTGACAGTTCTTCCTTCTAGCATAGCTCCATTCCAGAAATCTCTCTCCCTTTTTAAAAAGTAAACCAACAAAATTCATATTTCCATCACAACCGTGTTACAAAGTTTTCACCATCTAGATTTCAGTTGAAAGGATATAGGAGGAATTATTTCTGCATGGAGTTGCTATCAGAACAAAGGTCTTTTCTGCATGCTTTTCCCTCCTACAGTGGGAGATGGCAGGCAGGGATACCCCGAAGAGGCTCCTTATGATGCCATTCACGTTGGAGCAGCAGCAGCAACTGTACCCAAGGAGGTAAGAGCAATCATGCTGGGTGTCTTGCTGTGGGCTGCCTGCATCAGTAGCTCTGAAAAAACTAATAATTAGGGAACCGTTGGAAGCTTCTTTTTTCTCTGTTTTATATGGAGCCAGCAAGCTTGTGCTTTTCATGGTGTCATGACCTTCATAGTGTAGCTTATTTCTACTGTCTCTTTTTTTTTTTGGCTCTGCTGATTCTGATTTCTCTGCTTGCCAGTTGCTGAATGAATTGAAGCCAGGAGGTCGGTTAATATTACCTGTTGGTCCTGAAGGTGCAAACCAAGTTCTGATGCAGTACGACAAAACCAGCGATGGGCAGATCATCGAAACGCAACTGATGGGCGTGATCTACGTTCCTCTGACGGATAAGGAAAAGCAGTGGCCTCGGTAAAAATTCGCTCTCCCTTGAGGAATGTTTCTTCTTCGCAGCTGTCCCTGTGAGCTTGCTCTCCTTGACTGCTGGCTTTACAGAGTCCTGGATTCCTAGCTGATCCTGTTTGTAGAAGAGAGAAGAGGCTTGCCTGTAGAAAGGCACAGCAGGAGAGCAGGATGATTTTTTGTTAGATAGGACTTGCAGACTGAGGACTTGAGCTTTTTTCTTTCTCTGGAGCCTGTGCACTTGCATAAACACTGTAGCTCTAGCCATGTTGATTCTGTTGCTGAGCTGGAGGCTGCAAATAGTAACTGTTGGTTTTTCTTTGCCTCAGGGATGAATTCTGACGGATGGATATCTCTAAAGTGACCTGAGAAAGCTCATGAATGGGACTTGTGTCTGTAGATGGTCTGTATGGTTTTGCTTTTTGAATGGAAGCTTTATCAGTGGACGTGCTTGCAAAGGCAAGTTCTGCTTTAGCAGAGCTCCTTACGGAGGGGTGGAGAAAAGGGTGTTTTTCCAGGAGCAGGGAGAGGCTCTCAGAAGCAGTCTTCTTCCAGACTGGATCCAGATAAACCCCACTGTCCTCTCTGATAAGCTATAGATAACATCTGTTCTCAGAAGATTCTAAAAGCAGACAGGAATACTTAAAGCTAAACTAAAAATACTCTTTAATATTGACTACTCAGCCTAATGCTTAAAGGAAGTAAGATGCGGTTACTGTTTCAGAGCAGCAATCTACCCTGATTTGGCAAAGTTTAATTAAGAGAGCATGTTCTCTTCCGGTCCTGCATCAACTAATTTAATCTCTGGTAGCAACACTGAGAATTTTGCGTTAAAATCCCGGTCTCTGGGCTTTTCCCTGACGCGCCCTTCCATCTCCCGCTGGCGCTTGGCCTCACGGGCGCCTGACTCGGGTTAAGAGCGGCGGGTGGGCTCCTCTGGAAGGGCCGTAGAGGAGGAAGCGCGGCGCTGGCCCGGTGTTCTCCGGTAAATAAAGCGTTCCGGCGCCGAGCCCTCACCAGAGGGGACGGGAGGGAGATG
>NW_020799102.1:1208877-1215398 GCF_003259725.1 Athene cunicularia
GACAAGGAGGGAGCGGCGTCGCCGGCCCCGAAGAAGCGGCGGTTGGCGGCTGGGGAGCGTTACGTGCCGCCGCCACGGAAGCGGAGCGTGGGAGTGAGCTTCGGCGCGGCGCACTTCGCCGAGACCTCGTACTACTTCGAGGGGGGGCTGCGCAAGGTGCGGCCCTACTATTTCGACTTCCGCACCTACTGCAAGGGCCGTTGGGTGGGCCGCAGCCTCCTGCACGTCTTCAGCACCGAGTTCCGCGCCCAGCCCCTCGCCTACTACCGCGCCGCTGCCCGCGCCGGCCGCCTCCGCCTCAACGAGGAACCCGTCAGCGACCTGGATATCGTGCTCAAGGTGGGCACCCGCCCCCCCAGCCTTGCCCCGGGGCTGGGTCTATCTAGGCTTCCCCTTGCCCCGGGGCTGGGTCCGTCAGGGCACCCCGGAGGCGTCCTGGTAACCAGTGTGGCGTGGGAGACCACAGCGATGGGTGTGTCACCCCGGTGATCATCAGTGCAGTGAAATTACCCTGTGACAGTGCTAAAGTTTGGGGTGTTAAAGGGGAGATGGGGTCTCCCGGGGAATTCTTACCCCGGAGGTGTCAGGAATGTGCTGGTCCTGCAGAGCCAGTGTGCCCCACAGCTTCCAACTCAGCCCCTGGCAAATGGGTGAGGCACGGGGCTGTGCTCAAACCGGGTTATCGAATTCAGGTGGTGATGCACAGTGTTGTGCTGGTTTCAGGACAAAGGGGCTTTCGTTCGCCACCACCCCCCAGTATTAAGCCCTCACTATGTGTGGCCAGATGGGGTGGTTATGCGAGCTGGACTTGCGCTAATTGTCTGTCTTTCTTGCAGAATAATGATTATCTCAGGAATACAGTGCATCGCCATGAGCCACCGGTCACTGCCCAGCCTATCCAGATCTTGGTGGAGGATGATGAGGTGGTAGTTGTGGACAAACCCTCTTCTTTGCCAGTACATCCCTGCGGCAGGTTTCGTCACAACACAGTCATATTCATCCTCGGCAAAGAGCATGATCTGAAGGAGTTGCACACCATTCACCGCCTGGATCGCATGACCTCAGGAGTGCTTATGTTTGCCAAGACAGCAGAGGTATCCAAGAGGATCGATGAGCAGGTTCGGGAGAGGCAGGTGAGAGCCAAGGGCTGCTGTGGTTTTTGGAATCTCTTGCACGAGTATTGTCTTGAAACAGGTTAGGTCCAAAGTCAGCCAAATCTTTGGTCTAAATGAGCACAAGTTCTCAAAACAGCTTGTGGTCATCTTACTGTTGTTACTGTATTAAGCATGACAAACATCAAGAGAAAAAGACTGAGTAAAAATTTGATTTTGCTGATATTAGATTGAAAAGAATTCCCTTCCCTAAGGGACTATGCAAACTGACTGCGATCATGCAAAACAGTTAAACAGCAGTTTAATCTGTAAGTGGAAATGTGCCAGTCATCTAATACTTTTTCAATTTTAAAAATTTTAGAAGTTTTTCTCATTTTTCCACTGACTCTTGACCCAAACAGAGTGATAGCTGTAGGGTGCTAGCTACCAGGATTTGCTTCAGGGCTGTAAACTGAATGTCACTGAGAGATAGCTCTTGAATTTCATATGAGAAAAACAGGCCAGGCCCTTGTGTTCTTCATTTCCTGACTAGTTGGGGAGAGCATGAGAGAAATTTGGATTTAAGTAGCTGATTTTATTTTTTTTCCCTTTTCTGTTGTAATAAAATTTGGGCAGTATGTTGCCTATGAATGTATTTCATTGAGGAGAGAGAGAGAGGAGTAGCTAGGATGGGGCTCAGATGTAATCAGGACGGTGACAGTTTTCTGTTCTACTTTCTGAGAGTTACTCTTGTGTCTCCCCATAGCTGGAAAAGGAGTATGTCTGTCGTGTGGTGGGGGAGTTTCCAGAACACGAAGTGGTCTGTGAAGAGCCCATACTAGTTGTTTCTTATAAAGTGGGAGTATGCCGCGTGGACCCCAAAGGGAAATTCTGCAAAACCATCTTCCAGAGGCTCAGTTACAATGGCAAGACCAGCGTCGTCAAGTGTCTTCCACGTACGGGCCGCACGCACCAGATCCGGGTCCATTTGCAGTATTTGGGGCACCCTATTGTCAATGACCCCATCTATAACATGGAAGCCTGGGGCCCTGACAGGGGCAGGGGTGGCAAGATCGATAAAACGGATGAAGAACTCCTTAAGGCGCTGGTAGAGGAGCATCGTTCCAAGCAAAGCCTGGATATCTTGGGTATTTCAGAGGAGGACTTGAACTCCAGTGCTGAAAATAAAGACTGTGGTAATGTGAGTGACTGCACAAAGCCTGCGCAGGCTGATCCTATAAATGAGAATTGTCCTGCTGAGGACACAAAGGATTCTGAGAGAAATGACATATCAGCTTGTCCACTGAACTCTGATACCAACCTGGAAACGCTTGAAAAAAATAAAGAACTTGATTCATGTGAGAATCAGGATGGGCAAACGGGAGAAAATAGTTCAGAAGAGAAGGACCCTTTATGTGTGGAGTGTAAAATTACAAGGCGGGACCCATCTCCCAAGGAGCTGGTGATGTACCTACACGCACTGCGCTACAAGGGAGCAGAGTTTGAGTATTGCTCCAAGATGCCTGAGTGGGCAATGGAGGACTGGGAGGAATGACCGAGGATGTCCAATGCCTATGGACATTGTTGGCCAAGGAAGCATCTTGTGAAGACCTAAAATTTACTTTTTCAATGTGGTTGAGGTGAACGAACTGCCTGTGACCTGAGATGGGATGGGGAGTGTTTTTGGAGCTGGAGACTTGTCCTGACTGCCAGTAGATGCTGTTAAAATGACTGGGAAGATGGGGCTACAACGCTGGGTTCATGCAGCCCTTCAGTGAATTAGCACTTCAGGGCACCAAACACCACTCGGCACAGGCAGCTTTGCCTTTCACCTCCACGTATTGGGTCTGCAGCTGATGGTCCACACAGATAATTAAGTGCATGCACTTAAAAGTCAGCAACTGATTTTACTTCCCAACTGCTGTGTTGTTGTATCTTACAGAAAGAGCTGCTGGAATGTCATTCAATATGCTGGATGTCATGTACACAAAACTGTTTTTACAGTATTTTATTGTCAGGTAGACTTTAAAACTCAGAACAGTGTAAGGTAAAACCAGAGCACTGTGAAGGTGATCCATTTTCTACTTGCTGTTTGTCAGCAAGGTAGACTTTGCCTTGAAATTGGTCTTTTAGTATTGGTTCATATAATTAGTTAAAGTTAGTAACTCTAGGGACTGATCCTTTTATATTGGGCCTGGTTTTGGAGGTACTAGTCCCTAGATTTTGGCTTAATGAGATTTATATGGAGACTGATTTAGTATTTTTTGCCTTTCTGTTCTGCTACCTCCCATGTGACATATGTCCTGACTTAAAAACATGTGGCTTCTCTTCTGAGAACTGGTCGATCTTGATCCCTCATGCTTCATTGAAAACATATTCAAGCTGGAGCCAAAATCCAAACTAGAGTTCAGTCTGCCAACTTTTTTTTTTTTTTTAAACCATACTATAGGCAGGTTTTTTCTGATTGGCATGGAACTGTTTTTAATATCACTTCAGTGTGACTATCAGCTTTAAAGAAAAACAAAAGCTGTTTTATGAACCAGAAAACTTTTTAAATATACATTTTATATTAATATGTTTTCAGGATGATCAATATCACTATAGTTCTTACTTTCATCAGTTTTTATGTGGTTGCTTTTTGGCCTCTGGGAGGATTATATTCTGCTGTCTCAGGTTCTTTTTTTTATCTTTTTTTTTTCCTCTTTTCTGTATGTGTCACCAGTGGTAATGACCAGTTCCAGTGACTGCTGTAGACAATCAGAAACTTTACCAGGGAAGAACCATGTTGTCATGGGACTGTTTGCAGACATTGGTCTCTAGCCCTGTTGCTCTGTAGCCACCTCTCTCCACACCTATTCCTGCTAGGACACATGCATGGTGTTCTACACATCTGAAATATTAAAGAAGCCTTTTTTTAAAGGTGAAGAAGGGAATCCAGAGGAGCTGATAGTGTTCAGCAAGTGTGTCAGCAGCCTTGCTGGAGCGTGGTCTGAGATCATCCTTCCTTGTCATACTGTGCTCCAGGGAGCTCTGGCTGTTTCTCAGCCCCTCAAGATGTGGTTTTCATGCAGATCTTTCATGACTGGTTTGCCCATTTCACACAGGTTACTGGAGAACTTGCTGCTTCCCAGGTGTCTGTGTGTGGGACACTGGGCACCTGAGGTTGGTCAGGCCCATGGGGATGCCTGTCTTCCTCTTGGCAAGGCTCCTGGAATCACTTGATGATGTTACCAGGATATCAGGACTTGTGTACCAAAACAGAATAAACCGGTGCTTGCTTCTCCCAATAGCTCACGGTAGCTGAGTGATTTCTTTCTCTCCTAGATCATCCAGCTGATGTGTTGAATGTTTCCATAAAAGTTCACTTAGGCTTGAGCTTTGCTCTTCCACATCCTGCCAAGGGTCTCTCGTGATTCTAAATTAACCATAGATCTTATTTTATTTTTTTCTGCCATCATGTATTAAGGCCAGGTCTAGTACTTGGCTACATGCACCTTGTTAAACAAAGGTGATAAAAGGTCCCCTGTGTTTGAGAGATGATGCTAAAAACTAGTGTCATCTAGATTTTCCATGCACTTAAACACCTACTTCCTTGGATACCTTCAGTATATGAATAAGGGTGTCTGCAGCTGGTAGTAGCTTTAGAGGCAAGGGAAAGGCAGTAGATTTAGGGCCAACAGATTTAAATTAGACTTTGAGGTGTCAACATATATTGTCTGGGTTCTTTTTTTTTTTCTTTGAGATAAACATCTGAGGGCTTTTACTGACTTGTGCCGGTAGATGGGAGACTGGAGGGCTGAAGGGCCTGATATGGAGCTGGAGCTCAGTGCTGTTTTTTCCCTTTTTACTGTAGTTAGCATCTTTTAATTATCACACCTTTCTGGTCAAGAAACTCCTGGGCTTCTGCTTTCAAGAAAGGTTGAACGATGGAAATTTAAGGTTGATTTCACAAGAAGCCAATTGCATCATATTTTATTTCAGTTTGGTGCTGTAAACGTGCACAAGAAGACAGTGTTTTACTGTTTTACTAATAGGGAAGGTGTTATTAGAGATGTGTTGTGATAAATTCTCAGTGAAGAGTAGGTCTGAGGTAAATACTGTGTCCTGGGTGCGGGGTAATTGCAGGCATAAAATATCTGTAGAAGGTGTAGGTCCTGGAAGAAGTCATTTCTCTGCTACAGTTTTATTTCAATACATCTTTTTACGTTATATCAAAGGACCAGGAGGATATGGAAAATCTGGTAAACCCTGGTGGGAACTTTGCTGTGCTCCGTCCACTGGATTGGTCAGAATTAACTCCTAAAATGTCACCAAGGTGCCTATCTTCCACACAGTAATGCTTTTCCAGTTGTGTTTTAACTGGTCTGTTATGGGGGCTATTTGTGAGGCTATGGGCTCATGATCTGGCCATTATCTGCAGGGGATTTAGTATAATCTAATTTCCACAAGGATTTAAGCATGGTTAAACCTGCTGCAGCGTATGCCTGGAGGGCTGGCAGAGCTGTTACAGTAAATTATGTGAGGCCCCTTCCCCAGCTGTGATGATGTGTTTAACCCCTGGACCAGGGCCACCTAGTGGGAGTTTTGTGTTTCATTAATTTCTACTTCCAGACTTTTCTGAAAGTTAACTGTTGATGGATTAGGCAGAGAAGCTTTCCCGTGTCTCTTCAGTGCAATGATTTATGCTTTCTAAATCATTGTAACTTCGTGAAAAGCAAGGCCGAGTGCGATAAGCACTTTTCTAAAGCAAACCTTGACGTAACTTTCAGTGAGGCACTAGGCTCAGTTTGGCTGGAGCAAATATTTACCCAAAACTGGGCTGGCCTAGTCCTTAAAGACAAAAATTGTTTTGGGATCGCAAGAATAGAATCAGAAGTGGTTTGTTCCCGGTGGTGTCGTGGCTCCGCGCTCTGGCTGGTGTCTGAGGAGACGAGAGAAGGCAGCTGCCCCGGCAGCAGGCAGTGATCCCGCAAGGATCCAGACCCCTGGGGACACTGTCCTGGCACTGCCACAGCCATGGTGGCTGCCCCGGGTGGCAGTTTTGCTTCCTCTTTTTTTTTTTTTTTTTTCCTGTAACAGTTAAAGTATCAGCCCCAGGGAGGCGGGAGCCCGAAGGGTGTCCCCGCGGGACGCAGGCCCTGCCTGGGCGTACCCCTGAGGAGCGGTTCCCCTGCACGCCTTCCTCCGCGCCACGGAACGGGGCTGCCGCCGGAGGGCCGCGCCCTGAGCTGCGGCGAGCGCCTCGGTCCCCGGAGAGGTGGAGTAGGAAAAAAAGGAAAAAGAAAAAAAAAAAGAAAAAACTTCGCTTCTCGACGAGGATGGGATTCGAACCCACGCGTGCAGAGCACAATGGATTAGCAGTCCATCGCCTTAACCACTCGGCCACCTCGTCACGACGGCTGGGTCTCTCGCCCAGCCTATGAGGAGGAA